>NW_028153235.1:12500-17500 GCF_951799395.1 Argentina silus
CACGAGTGAGATATCTTAAAGCCGACTGGAGGCCTATATTAAATCAAATTATCTTTAATGATCTATGAATGTCCAATTGACCTCCAGTTACAGTGTAATGCATTATTTCAATAGGTAACACCCAAACACACACACACACACACACACACACAGAGAGAGAGAGAGAGAGAGAGAGAGAGAGAGAGAGAGAGAGAGAGAGAGAGAGAGAGAGAGAGAGAGAGAGAAGGCATTTTCTAGCCAGTCAGGGACACATACAGTAAATCAATGACTCATCTGACATGTATTGACTCGTCAAATGAAGACTTTCACACAACACCGTGGCTCTTCCATTAAGAGGGTCTAGTAGCCCTGCGACACTTCCCATACGTGTTAATACATTTCATGTGTTGTTATTACATGTTAATAACACCAGTGGATGTTATGATTGACATTACGCCATGACTTACGCACCGCTGAAGTATGTGAACTCAAGCGACCCATGCGTATGAGGCGCGTCCTACGTGCGCGACAGCGCGTCAATTACAGTCCCTACAGTCCGTGTGGCAGTGATTCTATCTACAATAGGACAGTAGCCTACTGTAGCCTGTCTCCTGTCTCTCTGGGCAGGTAGGCAGGGATCCAATAAACTCTCCAGAGATCGCAGATCACAAAGTTGTTATCGCTTCGCTACAGATGGAAATGTATCTGTCCTATCGGCGCATTTTGACTGTCAAAGAAGCAGCAGTTGTTTTGTCGCAATCCAAGCTGACGCGCTGCTGCTGGTCGCATTGTGTAGGTCGGATGGAGTCAAACTACTGCTACAGTGTTACGGATTTCTTTTCTCCCATACGCACAGACCCGGAAGCAGAAATACAGTGTACTACTTGGTCTTTGTTTTGTTGTTGTTAGTATCTGGAGTTGGAGAAGGGAGACACACACACACGGCGTGCATGGGGAAGCTGTGTGTAGCCGACCCTGGGCATGGAAGATGAGGACGACATTTCTGTGAGTGTTTACAAGCGGAAAATGCCGAGTTTTGGGAGCAGTTATGACGAAGAGACAGTCGTCTGCAATCTGTCAGAGGTGCCGGACAAAGTTGAGACATCAGGCACAGATTTGATCCAAGATGTCAGGGGGACAAAGGTCCGAGGACCAGATTTCGGGGTTTCGGAGACGCACAGACACAAGGATATCGAGCGGAGGGGTAGCGAGAGAGACAGTTTTAGAAAACCGGTGGATATTTTGAGGAGAAATTTCGGGACGTCGAGGTCCCCTTCTTCTTCTCTGAACAACAACATATGCGACGACCCAAAAGACACGGAGGATGCCATAGTGGACATTGTTTTGAAACGGACAACTGCTTACGGTTGTGCGGACCGTGAAAAGTCCAGCGGTAAGGATGAGAAAGAGCAATCCGCGGACCACACGGTAGGATTACCGTCCTCGGATTTGGACGAAGTGGATGTCACAGATTCTGACGACAACTGTGAAAGTAGTCGGGCTGACGACGATAACGACGAGCCCGTACAGTTAAAGGAACACATTTACTGTACCGTATACTGTATCGCGAACGATAACTACCGGAGACCGGCTGGTAGTGGTGGTGGTGGTGGTGGTGGTGGTGGTGGTGGTGATGGTGATTCCGGGGTCACGGAACACCATCGTTATAATGGGGCGATGTCTCCAGCCTCCACGTCAAACGTCGCAACCGACCCGGCCGTGGATGTTGGCCGGCAGAGCGACTTGGAGATGGGCCACCTCCCGTTCCCCGAACCTTACACCCTATCGAACCTGATCGACCCCAGGACGCTCACCAACTTCTACAACGGGGATTACAGTGTGTCGGTGGTGTTGACGTGTCGCATCTGCCTGGAGGACAAACACATCAAGCCGCTGCACTGCTGCAAGAAGGCAGTGTGTGAGGAGTGTCTGAAAAGATACATCAGTTCACAGGTAGCCTGGCTTTCTGATGTGTGTGTGAGTGTGTGTGTGTCTGTCTGTCTGTGTGTGTGTCTGTCTGTGTGTGTGTGTGTGTGTGTGTGTGTGTGTGTGTGTGTGCGCGTGTGCGCGTGTGTGTGGGCAGAATATCCCATACCCAAGTTGTGCCTGGGGGCAGATGTTCTACAGTCGACAACCAGATGCTGTGGTCTCTAAACCCCTGGACAGATGTTCACGGTGTCCCTGTAGACCCCCAGGCACCCCCCCACACACAGCTGTGGCCTGCCCTGCAGTATGAACCCATCCTGGGCCTGTGAAAACCCACAGGAGTCCCCAGGCAAACCAACACCTGCCGTGTGAGTCTAGGGAGTGGAGGGGAGGGGGGAGGGGGGGAGGGGAGGAGGGGGGAGGGGGGGTCAGCGCTGGCTGGGGGCTCCAGTTACACTGACTGCAGTGTACACCATGTGATGAGCTACCTGTGGAAGTGTCCTGGCTGCACTTGTTTACCCTCTGAACTCACACACTCACACACACACACACACACACACACACAGACAGATGCATGCACGCACGCACGCACACACACACACACACACACACACACACAGACAGATGCATGCACGCACTCACGCACACACACACACACACACACACACAGACTCATGCGTGCACACACACACACACACACACAGACTCATGCGCACATGCACACACACACAGACGCACACACACACACACACACACACACACACACACCCGTCAGTGTCCGGCCTCCAGCCTGAAAGGGAGACAAGTCATTGTGATGTCCCTATAGTAGTGGAACAGGTTCTCCACTCCTCCCACTGACGGCATGGGTGTTTGTTTAGACGACGACTCCTGTCTTGACAAGCTCAACGGCTCGGAGCTGCCTCGTCATGACAACAGACACCCATCAGGCCAGAGTAGTGGAGCGCCAGGCAGGTCTGCTATCTGGAGCAGTTGATTAGAATGTTGCCTGTTTTCAAAACAGGACAGGAAACTGTAATGCACTTAAGCGAGGTTTCACTCATCTTGAGTGCACTTATCTGGAGTGGACTGTAGTGCGTTCTTGCTGACTACTTTAGAAGGACTATCTATTGTGTTGTATCAGTGTTTCTCTGTGAATGACTATCTTATTGTGTTATAACAGTGGTGACTACTTTAGAAGGACTATCTATTGTGTTATAACAGTGCTACTTTAGAAGGACTATCTATTGTGTTATAACAGTGGTGACTACTTTAGAAGGACTATCTATTGTGTTATAACAGTGCTACTTTAGGAAGGGCTAATGCTAACCCATTGTGTTGCAGTAACAGTGCTGTCTTGGGCTGTCTGGTTGTGTTGCTATGCTGTGTGGTTGTGTTGCTATGCTGTGTGGTTGTGTTGCAGTAGCAGGGCTGTCTGGTTGTGTTGCTATGCTGTGTGGTTGTGTTGCAGTAGCAGGGCTGTCTGGTTGTGTTGCTATGCTGTGTGGTTGTGTTGCAGTAGCAGGGCTGTCTGGTTGTGTTGCTATGCTGTGTGGTTGTGTTGCAGTAGCAGGGCTGTCTGGTTGTGTTGCTATGCTGTGTGGTTGTGTTGTTTTGCTGTCTCAGCTCCTGTCATTGTTGTTGCTGGGCCAGGGAAGTCATGTGCTTCCTGCCTTCTGAACTCTCTGGCTCCTCCTCAAACAGACTCTGTCCTGCTTTCTCAGTTGTTCCAAACACCATTCCTCTCGTCCTTTTCCTCCATCCTCCACTGGCTTCCTACTCAAAAGCACTGGAGGAGAAGACCTACAGTTCCTCCCCACAGACGGAAGTGAGTGGAGGCTGGAGTCGAGGACGTGAGGAATGGAGTTTTCTAACAGTTGAAGACAGAGTAGCCTTCAACAGAGCTGTGGCATTTACCAAGGGTGAGAGTCCCCCAAAGCTTCATAGCACTGAGAATCATCTGAAGCCCGTTGGTGGTAGATTATGGATGTATAGATGATCCCCTTCAGCGTTCCCCCCAAAGAATGTCACACTGTGAACTTGGCGTCACCACGATGTAAACATTTCATGGCAAATTAAACTATTATTTATTCTATTTATTATTTATTATTATTATTATTATTATTATTATTATTATTATTATTATATAGATATATAGATTTATTATTATTCTATTTATTATTCTATTCTATTAATACATATTTAGTCATGAGAGAGTAACTATTTTTGATCGCCAACAACATCATTGCTGAAAGCGAAAGCGTTTAAAAAAAAATATATTATAATATTTTGCTTATATATGGTTGTTTTATGTCCATGCACCAACCTCACCAAGTCAATTTCCTGTATGTGCAAATATCCTTGGCCAAAAAAAAGAATTGTGATGATTCTGGTTGTGGATACGGTGTTCCTCAGTGACTTCAGCGTTTTAGCTGGTATTCTTTTGTGCATTTTGACATGAATAAACACGAGTCAGGCTTTGATAATGCAACCCAGAGCCACGCTGTAGAACAGCCTGGGGAGAACCCTGTCCTTGATAGTTTTGGGGTAACAAATGATTTAGTGCTTGGTACAAAGGAGAGGGAGGTAGAGCTGAAGCATGCTAGTTTCTCTAGAGAGAGACAGTGTATCAATGTCTGTCTACCTTTGAATTAAGTATGTGATGATGATGGAGCTTGTTTACAACATTTATATGGAGGTGAAAGCTGTGGGGTTTTTAGAAAGTATTCACCACCATTTAGACTAGCAGAGCAGGATGTTGTTGTTGTTGTTGTTGTTGTTTAGATGGGTGCATCCAGAGAGCATGACCCATCTAGGCCTCTAGGCCAGGGGAGGCTGGTGGAGGTAGAAATCGGAGGACAGGCTCACTGCAATGCGTGGAGTGGAATAAGAAATGGTGTCAAACACCCATGACTTGACACACTTCAGATTTCGGACACTCTTTGATACCATTTCCTATTCCGTTCCATGCGTTCCAACGAGCCCACCCCCTGGTTGGAGTGAGTCTGCCTCTCCATGCTGGTCTGGGGTCAGTTTGGAATGGTTCCCTTGGTAGACCTCTGTGCCTAAGGAGTGACCTCAGCCATTAGGCCTCACCA
>NW_028153235.1:25443-30443 GCF_951799395.1 Argentina silus
CACACACACACACGCACAATAATGATGACGTGTCACTGATGATTGATGATGATGATGATGTCACTGATGATGATGACGGTGTCACTGATGATGATGATGATGATGTCACTGACGACGATGATGATGATGATGATGATGATGAATACGCCCCTCCCCCAGATCCACATCCAGAGGACGGAGGGGCTGCGATCACATGACCTGCACGCAGTGCAACACCAACTTCTGCTACCGCTGTGGCGAGCGCTACCGCCACCTGCGCTTCTTCGGAGACCACACCTCCAACCTCAGCGTGTTCGGCTGCAAGTACCGCTACCTCCCCGACAAGCCCCACCTCCGCAGGCTGGTCCGCGGCACCGTGTGTGGTGAGACACACACACACACACACACACACACACACACACACACACACACACACACACACAGACATTTAGCCTAGCCTCCACCCCTACAGCTCCCTAATGCCCCATCTGATACAGTTTATAGTTACTTTACATGCTACAGTAAGTGTGTGTGTGTGTGTGTGTGTGTGTGTGTGTGTGTGTGTGTGTGTGTGTGTGTGTGTGTGTGTGTGTGTGTGTGTGTGTGTGTGTGTCAGGGCTAGGGTGTGATGTGAAGGGACAGTGACATGTAGTGACATGCAGACCCTCAGCTGTTTCTCCCCTGAGTGATGTCAGTGTTAGCCGGTTAGGCCTGTTAGCCGGTTAGCCTGTTAGCTAACATCAGCTGGAGGTATCTGGAGCCAGCAGGGTGTCACTGGAAACACCTGACACTGAGGCTAATCAACCCCTTAGAGGGGCTGAACTACATTACCCAGAATCCTCAGAGGGGTTGTTATCCCCTACCTCTCCGCTCCTATCCCATTATAACATTATACACCCTCCCTCCCTCCCTCCCCCCCTCCCCTCCCTCCCTCCCTCCCCAGTGCCAGGTTATTTAACCCTCCCTTCCCCCCTCCCCTCCCTCCCTCCCCCCCTCCCTCCCTCCCTCCCTCCCTCCCCAGTGCCAGGTTATTTAACCCTCCCTTCCCCCCTCCCCTCCCTCCCTCCCTCCCTCCCTCCCCAGTGCCAGGTTATTTAACCCTCCCCTCCCCCATTCACCTGGGGATGTTGGGACATGCTGATGACAGCCTTGCCAATTAGGACCCAGTGGGGAACCAATCACTGTTGTCCCATCCGTGTTTACAGGTAGATTATCTACCAGTACAGTACCAGCTCATTGTTATGGTACACCCATACATGGCCGTTCTACACAGACAGTACATCCCTGTAATGTACACATGTATGAGCTGCTCTTTCTGCTGTAATGTACACATGTATGAGCTGCTCTTTCTGCTGTAATGTACACATGTATGAGCTGCTCTTTCTGCTGTTGAGATTCCTAATGTCCTGTGTTGTCTCTCCTCTCCCTCCTTCCCTCTCTTCCCTCCCTCTCTCCTTCCCTCTCCCCTCTCCTCTCTCTCCTTCCCTCTCCTCTCCCTCCTTCCCTCTCCCCTCTCCTCTCCCTCCTTCCCTCTTCTCCCTCTCCTCTCCCTCTCCTTCCCTCTCCTCTCCTCTCCTTCCCTCTCCTCTCCTCTCCCTCCTTCCCTCTCCTCCCTCTCCTCTCCTCTCCCTCCTTCCCTCTTCTCCCTCTCCTCTCCTCTCCCTCCTTCCCTCTCCCCTCTCCTCTCTCTCCTTCCCTCTCCTCTCCTCTCTCTCCTTCCCTCTCTTCCCTCCCTCTCTCCTTCCCTCTCCTCTCCCTCTTTCCCTCTCCTCCCTCTCCTCTCCTCTCCTCTCCTCTCCTCTCCTCTCCTCTCTTCTCTCTCTCCTCCCTCTCCTCTCCTCCCTCGTTCTCTCTCTCCTTCCCAGTGAGTAAGGTGGTCGTGGCTCCAGTGGTCTCAGTGTTGGTGGTGGTGGTTGGAGCCTTGTCCCTGGTCATAGGTAAGAACCATTAATTTACCTGGTCATAGGTAAGAACCATTAATTTACCTGGTCATAGGTAAGAACCATTAATTTACCTGGTCATAGGTAAGAACCATTCATTTACCTGGTCATAGGTAAGAACCATTCATTTACCTGGTCATAGGTAAGAACCATTAATTTACCTGGTCATAGGTAAGAACCATTAATTTACCTGGTCATAGGTAAGAACCATTAATTTACCTGGTCATAGGTAAGAACCATTCATTTACCTGGTCATAGGTAAGAACCATTCATTTACCTGGTCATAGGTAAGAACCATTCATTTACCTGGTCATAGGTAAGAACCATTCATTTACCTGCTAGTTTCATTGTCTCTGGTCATAGGTGAGATATATACAGTACTACCTCATGGATTACTCCTTTAGTACAGAGAGTAGAGTATTACCCTAGATATGACTCTAAATACCTATTATAGACATTACTATAGATATTAAATATACCTATTATAGACATTACTATAGATATTAAATATACCTATTATAGATATTAGATATATCTATTACTCTACAGTATATTAGTATATATAGTAATATATCTATTACTCTACAGTATATTTGTATATATAGTAATATATCTATTACTCTACAGTATATTAGTATATATAGTAATATATCTATTACTCTACAGTATATTTGTATATATAGTAATATATCTATTACTCTACAGTATATTTGTATATATAGTAATATATCTATTACTCTATAGTATATTTGTATATATAGTAATATATCTATTACTCTATAGTATATTTGTATATATAGTAATATATCTATTACTCTACAGTATATTAGTATATATAGTAATATATCTATTACTCTATAGTATATTTGTATATATAGTAATATATCTATTACTCTACAGTATATTTGTATATATAGTAATATATCTATTACTCTACAGTATATTAGTATATATAGTAATATATCTATTACTCTACAGTATATTTGTATATATAGTAATATATCTATTACTCTACAGTATATTAGTATATATAGTGGACCGTTGTATCTAAGCGTCAGAGCTAAGAACCATCACATACTTGCTAGTTAAATTATCCCTGGAGACAGGGTAAGATTTACTACCTGTTGGTTTAATCCTAGAATAACAAGAGTACAGTATATATATTTATATTATATAAGTTATTATTATTATTTATTTTATTTTTTATTATTATTGTCATTATTATTATTATTCGCCCAGCCACTCCCCCCTCATCAGGGTTTTTACAGATGCATGTTATCTATGAGGTACTTAGATTTTTGTATTATTATTTACTTTTCACACATTGTTAAGCGTACCATGTGACTGTAGACACAGACCACGGTGTCTGGAGCCTTGTCCTCTCTGGTCGTTGGTGAGAACTGCTGGACGGATTCAACCCTCCACAAACATTACATAACGCATGTTAGTTCAGAGAATGTGGAATGTGTTGAATGTCCTCTCGCGTCCGGGAGTGTGTGTGTGTGTGTGTGTGTGTGTGTGAGTCACCTGGTTGAGTGTGATTGACAGGAGCAGCAGTGTTTGGTGTCAACAGAGCAGAAGAGGGAGGAGAGCCTCTCCTCTTCACACACAAGTAGCGCCACAACAAACACAAACACTGTGACACACCTGCTGCTAATCTACCACACACACCAACGTAGCAGGCTGCTAATCTACCACACACACCAACGTAGCAGGCTGCTAATCTACCACACACACCAACGTAGCAGGCTGCTAATCTACCACACACACCAACGTAGCAGGCTGCTAATCTACCACACACACCAACGTAGCAGGCTGCTAATCTACCACACACACCAACGTAGCAGGCTGCTAATCTACCACACACACCAACGTAGCAGGCTGCTAATCTACCACACACACCAGATCACCGACAGACAGGCTGCTGCAGTAGAGGCTGCTGGAGGTATAAATCGGAGGAGGGGCGTTATAATGAGCCCGTCCTCCGATTTCTACCCTCCAACAGCCTTTCCTGGGCTACTGGTAACCTTCTTCAAAACAGCAATGCACACACAGGCATGACATTTACATAGGGAACACGCTATCTGTCTGTGGTACCAGGGAACACGCTATCTGTCTGTGGTACCAGAGAACACGCTATCTGTCTGTGGTACCAGGGAACACGCTATCTGTCTGTGGTACCAGGGAACACGCTATCTGTCTGTGGTACCAGGGAACACGCTGTCTGTCTGTCGTACCAGGGAACACGCTATCTGTCTGTCGTACCAGGGAACACGCTGTCTGTCTGTCGTACCAGGGAACATGCTATCTGTCTGTCTGTGGTACCGGGGAACACGCTGTCTGTCTGTCGTACCAGGGAACACGCTGTCTGTCTGTCTGTGGTACCAGGGAACACGCTATCTGTCTGTCGTACCAGGGAACACGCTATCTGTCTGTCGTACCAGGGAACATGCTATCTGTCTGTCGTACCAGGGAACACGCTATCTGTCTGTCGTACCAGGGAACATGCTATCTGTCTGTCGTACCAGGGAACATGCTATCTGTCTGTCGTACCAGGGAACATGCTATCATGAAACACAGATAGCGCCACAATACAGAGTAGCGATGATATAAAGCCTCTGCTTCCGACCTTCAGATAGCATTAGAACACTGAGCACAATAAGATGGAACCATTTCCTGGTTCAGTGTGTGTGAGGTGTGAGAGGTGTGACCTTTGACCCTATTTGTATGCAAATTGTCTGATAATGATCATGTTGTGGGTGGATGGATCATCTCTTCAGTCAGCCGTCCCCATCTACCACATCTGACCTGTTATGACCTGCCTACTCCCCTCTATAACCTGCCTGTTCCTGCCTAATCCCCTCTATAACCTGCCTATTCCCCTCTATAACCTGCCTGTTCCTGCCTAATCCCCTCTATAACCTGCCTATTCCCCTCTATAACCTGCCTGTTCCTGCCTATTCCCCTCTATAACCTGCCTGTTCCTGCCTATTCCCTCTATAACCTGCCTGTTCCCCTCTATAACCTGCCTATTCCTGCCTATTCCCCTCTATAACCCCTCTATAACCTGCCTGTTCCCCT
>NW_028153235.1:35443-42943 GCF_951799395.1 Argentina silus
GTAGTTTACCATATAACTCTATTGTATATCCATTTGAATTTCTAAGAGGCTGAATACTGGCATTGGAATGGTATGTGTTTATATAAGAAAGACACATAAATGTACGATGAATCACTGGAGGTCACAAATACACATATCAGGTCACACATACAGAGGAAAGACATCATATTAATATTATTATAATTCATACACAGACCATACATTACATGGTTGTTATGGCTATGCGATTAGTTCATAATTTCAGGGTTTCAATATATTGGTTTATTTAACGATGAAACAGTAAAGTTCTGACAGAAGGAAGGGTGGGTGCAGAGGCCCAACGCACCAGCAGGTGGCAGTGTTGCATAGGCCCTCCTGCAACGCTGTAACCATGACTCGAAATTCGAACAGAACAGAGGCACGGGTCTGTAATCTCTTTGATGGAGGGCGTCGCCATTGGTAAACCACCGACGCTCCGCCTCGCGGAGGCGGTACCGACACTGACAGCGGAGGAGATAGTGTAAACATTGGTATTTGTCAGCCGCGGAGCGACCCAGAGACTGTACCTCCGTTCAAAGCGTTGTCGAGGACAGCTATTTCTGTTTACCTGTCTGAAGTCACACACCTGACCGGTCCCAATGGAGACTAGACAACAAGGTGAGTGGCCGAAGTTTTAACTGAAGAATGACGCGTGACCATCAAACATGTTTCAGAGTTAGTTCGGAGCTATAGTTTAATAAATAAATAATTTCTGACATTAGACTAGGCGAATTTGTTTGGTGTACCCTACGTTAATTTAGGAAAAACAGACCATTTGAAATGTTAACGCGGATCTAACGTTATACCAATCAGGTGCCATAATTAGGCGAATGAGCGTCTGTGTGATTAACGGAAGGGGGTGATGGTGTTCTGATGCATTTGATAAACTCGTCTGCAACATCCGTACAACTGCTTTCTCAAAAGAGGAAAAACAACAATAATAATAAAACAATAATTGTAATTGCATAATATATAATAGTTTACAGTTTAAAGCTAGATGGGACTAGTTTAACTGACATGACGCATCTAACCTACTTAACGGAAGCCGAGGCCGAGGGCATGTGTTCAACTTTTCCATCGTCCTTCTTGAACAACATGGAAACAGAATATCGAGTTCGTGATTCCGGTAATGCAGCTCCTTGGGTCGGTGCAGCTCCAACTCGTTTACCGACCGTATGACCGACTCAAGGCCACCTATTTGCGCTTCCCCCACGTGACCGCCAAATAATTGAATTCTTGTGACCGGAGGTATTCCTGGTGTAGAGAGCCTCGCTTTGTAGTTTATCCTTTCGTCCAAAAAGCAACTTTCCCGTTTTATCTTCTGTAGATCCGACACAACCAGATAAATCGACAGTTATCAGCTATTTTCAGGTGCAAGCAGCGTCAATGTGTGTGGTTCTAATGGACTGTTCGGTGATAGTTCCTCTGCGGCGTTAGGCCTTATCAATGTCAGGTTATTAGGTTACAGGCAAGCCGGTAATGGACACTCCTGTCTACAAATCCTGTTTATAAGTGTGTGCGTGCGTGTGTGTGTGTGTGTGTGTGTGGGTGTGTGGGTGTGGGTGTGGGTGGGTGTGTGTGGGTGTGCGTGTGTGTGTGTGTGTGTGTTGACCCACTCTCTTTTCTCTCACCCTGCGGCCTTGTGGACCCCCCTGCTCCAGAGCTGTACTCTAGTGTACTGAGCGGAGGTGTGGTGGGGGACTGGGGTAAGACTGACAGAGGAGGGGAGGGGGGCAGGATGTCTAAAGGTGGGGGAGACTGGGGCAATACATCAGATGGTGGTGGGGAAAGGGGCAATAAGTTAGAAGGCGGGGGAGACTGGGGTAAGACATCACTGTCAGAAGATAGGGGAGACTGGGGTAAGACATCACTGTCAGAAGATAGGGGAGACTGGGGTAAGACATCTGATGGAACAGGGGACTGGATTAAAAACGCCATCTCCCAAGGTACAGGGGACTGGGGTAAAACAGCCATGTCCGAAGGTACAGGGGACTGGGGTAAAACAGCCATGTCCGAAGGTACAGGGGAGGGAGACTGGGGTAAAACAGCCATGTCTGAAGGTACAGGGGAGGGAGACTGGGGTAAAACAGCCATGTCTGAAGGTACAGGGGAGGGAGACTGGGGTAAAACAGCCATGTCTGAAGGTACAGGGGAGGGAGACTGGATTAAGACGTTAGATCATAATGGAGTAGACTGGGGTTACACGGCGCTGACAGATGGCGTGGGAGACTGGGGTAAGGCGGCATCGCTGTATGATGACTGGGTGATGCCCAGCCCCAGTGGGTTTGAGATGCGCCTGGAAAGTTCAGGTGACCGTTAGGCCTCTCTCTGTTCTGTAGAGTCTAGTCTAGTCTAGTCTAGTCTACTAGGCCTCTCTGTGTTCTGTAGAGTAGTCTAGTCTAGACTGGTCTACTAGGCCTCTCTCTGTTCTGTAGAGTCTAGTCTAGTCTAGACTGGTCTACTAGGCCTCTCTGTGTTCTGTAGAGTCTAGTCTAGACTGGTCTACTAGGCCTCTCTCTGTTCTGTAGAGTCTAGTCTAGACTGGTCTACTAGGCCTCTCTCTGTTCTGTAGAGTCTAGTCTAGACTGGTCTACTAGGCCTCTCTGTGTTCTGTAGAGTCTAGTCTAGACTGGTCCGCTGCTATGATGTTAGTTATTGAAGCATCTTGAAGGCTCAGATGACAGTTAGGAACATGTCCAGAAACCCTATACCCTGGACACTACCCCTAGCCCCTACTCCCTAGACACTACCACTAGCCCCTACACCCTAGACACTACTCCCTAGCCCCTACTCCCTAGCCCCTACACCCTGGACACTACCCCTAGCCCCTACACCCTAGACACTACCACTAGCCCCTACACCCTAGACACTACACCCTAGACACTACCCCTAGCCCCTACTCCCTAGACACTACACCCTAGACACTACCCCTAGCCCCTACACCCTAGACACTACCACTAGCCCCTACACCCTAGACACTACCCCTAGCCCCTACACCCTGGACACTACCCCTAGCCCCTACACCCTAGACACTACCACTAGCCCCTACACCCTAGACACTACCACTAGCCCCTACTCCCTAGACACTACCCCTAGCCCCTACGCCCTAGACACTACACCTAGCCCCTACACCCTATACCCTAGACACTACCCCTAGCCCCTACACCCTATACCCTAGACACTTGCATAAATCTAAAAGGATCGAATAGGTACAAGCAAGATGGTGGTAGCTCCACCTCCACCTCCACCCTTGCCTCTGATAGGTTAGAGGGGATTGACACTTCCCTTCCCGGTTGTTGATAGGCCGTAGATTAGTTGTGACTGTGACATCATAAGCCTGCTTCTGTCCTTGCTCTAGACGTATAGTTCTGTATTTTATATATTAGTATCAGGGGGAGGCTGGTGGAGGTAGAAATTGGAGGACGGGCTCGTTGTGATGCATGGGATGGAATCAGGAATGGTATCATAACACGTGTTCGATGTCATTCTTCACTCCATTCCATGCATTACAATGAGGCCGTCCTCCGATTTCTACCTCCACCAGCCTCCCCTGATTAGTATATACTTTAGTTGTGTGATGCTGTACTGTTTGAGTAGCATGTGGTGATTGATTGATAGATCTGTGCTGTTGCTGTGCCATTGAAGAAAAGAACGTGCCGGTGTTTTTGCTTGATGTGCTTGATCAGACCCCATAGGCACCTTCCCTCTGTACAATAGCTGTATTATTTCAGTTTATTTCTCTGCATGCTGTGTTTCAACAGATTTGATTTGTCCCCCCGTTTGTTTTTTTAAATGGCATGTGAGCAAGCATCACTTGTGACATCACTTTACTGATTTATTAAACGATTTGATGAAGTTAACGTGATGTTTTCTCCCCGGCGCTCGACCACCGACCCCAGAGAGAGGACACATCCGAACAGGTATGTTCAGTCACCTGCTCTTTTTCATCACCTGCCATTTTGCACTTTTGCACCTTTTGGGCATCATGTTGTAAATAAGTTACAAGCCAGCATCCTAATATATCCACTCACCGAGCCCTTTATTACAACACTATACTAATACTGGGTAGGGCCTCCCTTTATTAGAACACTATACTAATACTGGGTAGGGCCTCCCTTTGCTCTCAGAACAGCCTCAATTATTCGTGGCATTCATTCCACAAGATGTTGGAAACATCCCTTTGAGATTCTGGTCCATGAGGACATGATTGCATCACGCAATTCCTGCAGATTTTTCAGGTGCACTTTCAAGCTGTGAATCTCCCGTTCTACCACATCCCAAAGGTGTTCCATTGGATTCAGATCCAGTGACTAGGAAGGCCACTGAAGAACACTGAACCCATTGTCATGTTCATGAAACCAGTTTGAGACGACTTTTGCTTTGAGACATGGTGCATTATCATGCTGGAAGTAGCCATTAGAAGATGGGTAAATTGTGGCCATGAAGGGATGCACATGGTCAGCAACAATACTTAAATAGCCTGTGGCATTCAAGCGATGATTGATTGGTATTAACGGGCCCAAAGTGTGCCAAGAAAACATTCCCTACACCGTTACACCACCTCCACCATGAGAAGGTGTGCAGGTGTTCCTAATAAAGTGTTCGTTGAGAGTACATGTATCTGTCATATGAGTCTCCGTTTTGGATTGTATTCATGTTTCCGACAGTGTGAAGGTTTCTATCCTTTTATATAATACTTTAATATTGTATTCCTGATTCGTGTTTCGGATCAGATGTCTCTCAGATCTGTCTTCATCTCTGTCTTTGTCCCTGTCTGAGTAAACGACTGCATTTTCCCAGTATTTTTCCACCCTTTGACCCCCCGCACCATTTGGATCCCAGTGTGTTTACACTACACCTGAAACGCTGCTCCTGCCAACTCACCTGTACCTGTCAGAGAAACGCTCACCTGTACCTGCCAGAGAAACGCTCACCTGTACCTGTCAGAGAGCACAGATGAGACAGAACACCAACGCCTGTATCTCAGACCGCGTCCTCCCTCTTTGCTCTGCAGTGGCTGTGCTCTGGCTGACAGGCCTGAGGCCAGGGGAGTTAAACCTAGTTAGATAATCTCTGAGGGAAAATCCCTCTGATTGCCACGGCGATGCCACGAGTTATGTAACCACTCACAGATGACGAGGAGAGGAGATGCAGGCCAAACCAGAACCAATTAGGACTGGACTTCCTGTTTATGTTCACGGTGTTACGGCTAAACGGGCTGTATTATGATGGCGGTTATGCTCGGGCAGTCTCCGTTACTCTGAGGAGATTGGGGGGATAATTCACAGCGACGTTTCCGGTTGACGTTGCCTTGGCGATGCGACAGCTGACAGACACACAGCTTACTTTTTTTAAATATATGTTTTTTAGGGCATTTCTGCTTTATTGGGATAGAGATAGTAGAGATTGACAGGAAGGATGACATGCAGGATATGTCGATGGCCGGAATCGAACCAGGGACCTTCCGAGGATATGGCATGCACCTTAGTGTGCTACACCACTGAGCACCCGACATACAGCTTAATTGATCCGTTTCCTTGTTCAATAAAGAATACAGGTCACTGATTCAGTTACGTGGAGGTGAACTGAACTGATGGAACGTCCGTAATGAGATTCACAGTAACATCTCTGTTGACGTTGACTTTGCCAAACAGCATCGGACAGACCACAGCAAGCTCACAGGTGCAGGGCGCAAGTTTGTCGGAAGATCTGCCACCTCTGGCCATCGCAGCGAGATTCAGTTCCAAATTCCAAACAACAACATCCTCCCTAAAAAATAATATAATCCCTCAGAATTGGACTTGCAGTGTCAGACATTAGATGTTATGTTTCTGCACGATTCGAAGAGGCAGACACCAGAGACAGAAAGGCGAAAATCAGTGAATCAACTCCCCTAGAACACCCCTGGCCCCTCCCCTAGAACACCCTGGCCCCTCCCCTAGAACACCCCTGGCCCCTCCCCTAGAACACCCCTGGCCCCTCCCCTAGAACACCCCTGGCCCTCCCTTAGAACACCCCTGGCCCCTCCCCTAGAACACCCCTGGCCCCTCCCCTAGAACACCCCTGGCAGTAACAACATGTTTATATGTAAACCAATGTCAGGTAGGACACTCCTTTTCAGGACATGTTTTTACCAAAACAGCGTTCGTAAATGAAATGGGATCTCATTCCCTGATCTCTACCGATTAAACATAGTCATTACAACCATTAGGAAGCTTTTAGACAGCTTGAATTTTCCATCTGGACCTTTCCTCTGTCAGAAGACAGGTCAAGATGACAGAGCAATGTGCAAAAGGCAAGAGAGAAGAGTAGAGTAGAGAATCTTGTTTTATTATCCCCAACAGGTACAGTTATACTTGACTGTATAAAACATTAAACAACAAACGCACATAATACATACCGTACACGTCATAGAAGACAGAGATTGTAACCCAGCTTGAAGCTAAAGCAGCAAGAGAGTGAGAGACTTTCCTTTTCGGCGAAATACTTTTTCTTTTTTCTTTCATGAGAAACAAGAGAGAGGAGGATTTCTCCGGCTCCGGCACTGTGCTGAACAGGACTGTGACTAACAACAAAACAAACAACAAACCTGGTCTCTCGCGGGCGCTTAGTGGCGTAGCACGCTAATGCGCTTACCACGTAATCGCAAGGTTCCTGGTTCGATTCCGACCCTCGACCAATCTTGCATGTCATCCCTCCTCTCTCTCCCATCCTTCCTCTCAATCTCTACTGTCTCTATCCCAATAAAGCAGAAATGCCCTAAAAAAACATATTTATAAATAAATAAATAACCTGGTCTCCTGGTTAGCATGCTAAGCTAAAGCCTAAGCGTCAACCCAGGAAGCTAATGAAAGTGTTGGGGTCTGCAGGCATGCTGACTCATCATGCAAGTGTGGTGCACTGAGACAGTTTTGCAATGAGGATGAGTTGTCATGTTGCAGTGCCAGCAGCGTTTCTGGTAGTTTCTGCTACAATGCTAACAGTGCTAGCATGTAGTCTGGTAGTTTCTGCTACAGAGCTAGCAGGGTGTCTGGTAGTTGTAGTTTCTGCTACAGAGCTAGCAGGGTGTCTGCTAGTTTCTGCTACAATGCTAACAGTGTTAGCAGGGTGTCTGGTAGTTTCTTCTACAATGCTAACAGTGCTAGCAGGGTGTCTGGTAGTTGTAGTTTCTTCTACAATTCTAACAGTGTTAGCAGGGTGTCTGGTAGTTTCTGCTACAGTGCTAACATTGGGTCCTGGTAGTTTAAGGACTAGCATGGGAAACCCTACTAACACCTTCAGACAACCCAGACCTGCTGACCTGAGCTGGGGCGAATGTGACACAGATGTGTTGGGAAGGGGCCACGGAACACGGAACACAGAACGTCAGAGATAGAACACAGAGGCAGACGGAACACAGAGACACATGACCTTTTAGTGTTGGTCCATTATTCTAGAAACCCATGGAGGGCCGTCTGTGTTTAGTTCTTTGCTACAGCCTCT
>NW_028153235.1:55443-60443 GCF_951799395.1 Argentina silus
TTTCGATTTTTAGATACATCTCTTTAAACTTGCTTTTAATCTTTAACTATTTTTATTGTTGTTTTTCCTGACTGCTTTTTTTTTTACTTTTCATTTATCTATCTCTTCTTGTTCTCTCCAAAATAAATGCATTACTATTATTATTATTATTATTATTATTATTATTATAAGTATTATTATTATTATTATTATTATTATTGTCTTCATAACTTTGGGATGACGAAATGTGCTTTCTGCCCTTAATTGGGGAGTAAGGTTAAAGGGGCAATCTGGGATTGGTACATCCATTTTCGGACCATCATTTTGATCTCATGGACCGTCAGTCCCCGTCACCCATAGCTCTGTTTATGAATTGGAGAGTGGTTACATTTCCTCAGCCCCCATCCCTCAGCTGTTTAACAACAAAAATGTGCTTTGTTGTTGATTGAATCCCAGATTGCCCCTTTAAGGTAAGGGTTTTGATTAGACTGAGTGGATAAGTCAATTTATTTGAGTTATAAAGAGTTTTCCTTTATGTCCTTAGCATCGTGGCCAGGCACTGACGGCGGGCTAAGCCTCCCTCCCCAGACCAGGACCAGCTCTCTACTGCCCCTCTCTGGCCAGGAGGCCACATTACCTGCTGAGGAGAGCAGAACCCAACCAGAGGCTTCCAACACACTGTAGACCTGTGTTTCTACCTGCTCCTGTACCTGCCTCTCCCTCAGGGGAGGCTGGTGGAGGTAGAAATCGGAGGACGGGCTCACACGCATGGAATGGAATGAGAAACACACACGTGTTTGATACCATTCCTCGTTCCGTTCCATGCATGACAATGTGCCCGTCCTCCGATTTCTACCTCCACCAGCCTCCCCTGGTCTCCATCTACATGCCTCTGTCAGAGTGTGCTCCTATAAGCACTCCTGTCCTCCATATTTCACTGCTCTCTACCTTTTGTATTAAAAGTCCATGGACCCATCCAGTTTATATAGCTTATATCAACGTGTTTGATAAAAACAGGCTTGTATGTTTGTTTTCTACCACGGGCATGTTCCAGAAGACTTTTATCCCTATACTAAAACAACTGACTTTCTTTTGTATGTATTTCCAATTGACTTGAGTCTGCGCCTGCTTTCCAAGATTGATAGTCATTGAGGTAACACTAAGATCGGGGTTGAGGGGGGAGGGGGGGGGGGGGTCATATTTGATACTAATACTTGAAATTGCATGTGCTGGATTTGTACACTGCACTATAGATAGGGACCTAGGTAAGGTCTCGTTCTGGAGAAACACTGACAAGGCTTATTATCCCTTTCAATCCAACCAGTAACCCCTTCATTCAACCAATAACCCCTTCATTCAAACCAATAACCCCTTCATTCAAACCAATAACCCCTTCATTCAAACCAATAACCCCTTCATTCAACCAAGAACCCCTTCATTCCAACCAGTGGTACTGCTAGCACCCCAACCTGGATCGGGGGGAAGGACCAGTGTGTGTGTAACTGACGTACCCTACACTGTAACACTGTAACACTACAACCACACAAAACCAAACATACAGCCTGTCTCTGTTCACATACAGCACTACAGATCCTCCATGCCCTTTGAAGTTCAGATAGTTATCTTCAAATGAGATTACTGCTAATCTCCAATTGTAGACCAATGACACAATTGATTTAATATTTTAATATATTTTATTATTGTTTATAATTTCTCTCATCTGATACTCCCTCTGTTCTCCCTCTGTTGTTGTTGTTGTTGTTTATGGTTGATGTGTTTTGTTATCTTTTTGCTGTGGTTTTACTGTAAACACACTGACGTTCAGGTCAGATATGTGTTCAGAAATACGCTGACATTTGATTTTTTCCCGAGGCAGAGTTGCACTCTTCGGTCTCCTCAATGTGATACAGTTGTAATACCAAAAGATTAGCTAACTATTAAAGTCAATCAAATAAAGCTTTTTTAATACTAATTATTATTCCATAATGCTGTGTTTTCTGCACATGTACCGTTATTAAACAATTTGTTCCAAACCAAACATGTAAATCCTGTTTCATTTGTCACAATTCTATTCAGTTTAAATAAATAACTTTCTGTATGAAATATTATTAACATGGACTTGTTTATTGTAACAAAAACACATTTTACAGTATGTTTTAATTGAAAGCATATCAAACATGGACACCAATATAACACAGGTACTGTTTGTCTATAGCAGGGGAGGCTGGTGGAGGTAGAAATCGGAGGACGGGCTCGTTGTAATGCATGGAATGGAATGAGGAATGGCATCAAACACTCCATGCATTACAATGAGCCCATCCTCCGATGTCTACCTCCACCGGCCTCCCCTGCTGTATAGTGCACAGTTCAGGCCATGAGGTATCTGTAGATTCTAATAACCATAACTCCACCATAACCAAACCATGTAACACATGTAGCTCAATGGAGGTTCAGATCAGCTCCGTGGCATACTCACCCAGACACAGATTACACCTGATTCTAGAATAAACATGCAATTTAATCTGTGTCCAGGAAACTGTCCTTAAAACAACAGAAAACATGAAGGAACATCTTAGAATCCAACACAGGGATAACAACAGAACAGAACACAACAGAACACAACAGAACAGAACAGAACAGCATATTAAGTTGCAATATACACACATGTAAAATCGGTCCCAACGAACCCAGACTTGAACACGTGTGCCCTGTTTCTTTCCCACGCTGCTTATTCAGATCTAAGCACGGAGAACTGGGCCACGTTTCACACACAGAACATCCGGTCCAAACATGATTCATCTTCTGTATGAAGTTATGAAACCACCAGAGTTGTTTTCCTCTGATATCAAAGCTTTAAAGCTTCGTAATTCCTTCCATCTGACCAACCAGGAGCGGGATTCCACAACATCCTCCCAGGATCACATGTTCGGCCATGCGTCTTTGCAGGGGATGCAGCATCACCAAGACACACGTGGGGCAGACGGACGGACGGACCACCGGACACACGGAATGTTGAGGTCACGAGGAAGAGGGGGAGGAAGAGGGGGAGGGGGGGGGCGGGGCAGACGCTGAGCCCTTCCCAGCGTGCCCTTCACCTCCTGCAGTCATGTGACCAGCCCTCTCGTCATTCAGAGTCTTCACCAACTGGACCACCTCTGGGTGGCGGAACCGTCCTGGGGGGTCAGAGACAAACAGACATGGTTTATTACATCTTTATAACAACTCTACCTCCCTAAACAGACGTGTATACTGCCCCCCGGTGGTGGGAACGAGCTGGGGGAGGAGGGTTAACACGCACGCACGCACACACCGGAGCGAAAGGGTAAAACTCTATAAGAGACGTCTACCGTGTGTGTGTGTGTGTGTGTGTGTGTGTGTCTACCTTGTGTGGAGTCAAAGAACTCCTGCAGCCTTCCTGGTTTCCCTTCCAGCTCCTCGTACTCATGAGCCTGTAGGACCATCTCCAACAGGTCGAAGTCCTTCACTAGCTTAGCCTCGGGGCTAGCCTGGGTCTCATACTCCTGTTCAAACATAGAGACACGTTAGCTTAGCCTAACATATCTCCTTCACTAGCTTAGCCTCGGGGCTAGCCTGGGTCTCATACTCCTGTTCAAACATAGAGACACGTTAGCTTAGCCTAACATATCTCCTTCACTAGCTTAGCCTCGGGGCTAGCCTGGGTCTCATACTCCTGTTCAAACATAGAGACACGTTAGCTTAGCCTAACATAGCTCCTTCACTAGCTTAGCCTCGGGGCTAGCCTGGGTCTCATACTCCTGTTCAAACATAGAGACACGTTAGCTTAGCCTTGCGTCCTCTCCTCCGTCCTCCACTCGCTTCCTACTCCAAAAACCCATTGGAGGAGAAGATCTCGGGTTCCTCCCCCTTACATATTCTCCTCCAATCCTTTTTGAGAAGGAAGCCGGTGGAGGATGGAGGAAAGGATGCGAGGAATCGAGTTTCTAACAGTTGAGAAAGGGCCATGGTTGCCTTCAACAGAGCTGTAGGCAGAAACACACAGTAGGATGCGACCCAACCCAGAAAGTCCTTCCCTCGCTCCCTCCCCTTCACAGATCTGATAGAACACGGTAGCTGGATGGGCGTTAGCAGCATAGTTCTCACTGGGCAGCTCACACCCATCCAGTCCTGTCAGATCTGTGGAGGGGTAGTGAGGGAGGGGAGATGGGAGGGAACAACTTTCTGGAATGGAACTCAGCCCTGGACTGACCTCCCAGAGGTCATAGATCTCCTTCCTCAGTCCTTCCTGCAGCAGCCCAGTCAGGTGTCTCATGGCTTCCTGTGGGGGAGCCACAGAATCAGAATCAGAATTATTTTATTTGGCCAAGTATATTTGCACATACAGGAAATTGACTTGGTGAGGTTGGTGCATGGGACATAAAAAAAACAATAGCAAAAAATTGCAAAATAGCAAAATATTGGTTGGTTCCTTGTAGGAAATTAATGCCTGTCTCGTTATTACATGATCATGCTGATCACTGAAATTGGGCCATGTCCTAATTAAAGGTACATGCAAGAACATGGCTACTGTTCTGATCTACAACACAGAGTTGATAAACTCTTGAATAAAAGGTTTCCATTCACGGTTACTTGCCTCCTCCCGTCTGTGTTTCTCTGCTTTACTGACGTTGTCTGCGGGAGCGATGTCCCCGACAATGCACTCTGCCATGTCATGAACCAGGGCCAGCTTCATACACCTGAGGTTGAGGACAAGCAACACAAACACACAAGCCACTGTACATTACACAAACACCTAATGTTTCCACAAACAAACTAATGATAGCTTTAGGCTCCCTTTAGGATATGGGCATGTTTTCAGTAAATAAAGCAAATACAAAACATTGTAATTATGATATAGCAGTTCTACTGTTCACTGACTGGGATAAAAAAAATAAAAAAAATAAATAAAAAAATAAATAAAGGCATAGACGTTCCAACAACCTTTCCTTGTTGACAGAGTCGTCTGTTACGGTCAGAGCCATCACCGACATTCTGTACATGTG
>NW_028153234.1:12500-20000 GCF_951799395.1 Argentina silus
CTCTCTCTCATACACACACACACTCCCTCTCTCGCTCTCATATACACACACACACACACACACACACACACACACACAGTATAGGATCTGTGGATTCAAATGGAACAGGGCCGTGGTTACAGTATGTTTTGCCTGAAGACCTCAATCCACACTTCTTCTGTTGCTTCTCCAGGGCTCTTGACATGCCTTGCTATCTGCTCGCTGCTTAAGCTAGAACATGCCCTTTAACCATACAGTTATAGCCCTAGAGGAGGCACCTGCTGTCTTTACCATGTATTACATTAGTGACATCATGAGGGGCGCCATGTGGTCAACTAGGGCGGGACCTCCTGTTCGGCTGGGAAGGCATCAGCCAATTGGATTAACGCATGGCCTCCTTCTTCTTCAATAGGTTTATCTATAGATTGTTAAATGGACTTCAGGTGCATGACGCCACCTTCTGGTGCCAATAACTGACTGACCCGAGACAGCTGAGTTGATACTATGCAAGCGGACACTCCAGCACAGCAGGTGGCAGTGTAATAACCAACATTTTGATTCACGTCCACTCAAATGACAGAAGATGAAGTTGGTTGACTACATGGCACTCCCCATTTAATCACAGTTCCTTTAGGGGAGGGCACCCTCTTGTTTTTATAACTCTATGCCTTATCCACAGATTGCCATACCCTCAACCCTAACCATTGCTTAATTACTTAAAGGGATAGTTCACCCAAATTACAAAATCACATATTTGGTTCCTTGCCCTGGAAGGAGTCTATGGACAAGGACAGACTTCAATCAACACTTTGTACCTGTTTATCTGGACACTGTAGCTAACAGCTAATTGTTAGCATTTTAACCAAACCCAATGCAAGTCAATGGACCCTAAGTTAGCATGTTTGAAATGGCGTGCTCGAATCATCTCACAGTAATTTAAATCAAGTAATTGAGTCTCTTCAGAGAATTTTGGGCATGAATGATTTGGGCATTCAGTTTCAAACACCCTAACTGTGGGTCCAATGGGTTTTGGTTAAAACTGCTATCAATTAGCTGTTAGTTACAGTGCCAAGATAAACAGACCCAAAGTGTTGATTGAAGTCTGTCCTTGTCCATAGACTCATTATTGGGTAAGGAACCAAATATGCTATTTGGTAATTTGGGTGAACTATTCCTTTAATCCTCTTTGCCATGAATGGGACATGAGGTTACAAAAATCTTTTTTCACTGGGGTTTGCCTTTAGCCATGGTTAAATTGTCTGTCTGACACTGCATCAGTGGTTAATGATCAACCTCTGTGTCTATTGCTGCTTGTTCTGTTTATTCTGTAATGGCAGCTGAAGGCTCTGGCCGACAGCATGACAATAGATGTTTAAACACAGCTGGCCACGAGTAACAGGACACAGCTGGCCACGAGTAACAGGACACAGCTGGCCACGAGTAACAGGACACAGCTGGCCACGAGTAACAGGACACAGCTGGCCACGAGTAACAGGACACAGCTGGCCACGAGTAACAGGACACAGCTGGCCACGAGTAACAGGACACAGCTGGTCACGAGTAACAGGACACAGCTGACATGATATATGCAGCATACAGTACACTCAAGCACACACACACACACACACGTGTGTGAACGCACACACACACACACACACACACACAGATAAATCACTCTCATGCTGGAGAGCCATTCATTCTGTAGAGAGAGAGACAATCAACAGACCGTCTGGCCACAGAGAGGTGTCTGCAGACCTTCCGTCCTCTCAGAGACAGCCGGTACTGTATATTCATTGATGATTGATTTAGCTTGGCGTTTGCGTTGTTAGGATTATTCCATTGGTTCGATTGTACCAGGCCAACTACAGTACGTCTGGCGCAGGCCAGTGTTGCACTCAGAGTAGTTAATGGAGAAGAGTAAGGAGCATTACATAGTTGTTACATAGTTGCGGATAATTACGTTTTTCTGTCCAGCACCTGGTTATTGGATGCATGCATGTATGTTTCCCATTCACCTCCATATACAGACATTCACCTTTATACATGCACCTCCATACACCCCATTCACCTCCATATACAGACATTCACCTTTATACATGCACCTCCATATACAGACATTCACCTTTATACATGCACCTCCATACACCCCATTCACCTTTATACATTCACCTCCATACACCCCATTCACCTTTATACACCCCATTCACCTCCATACACCCCATTCACCTCCATATACAGACATTCACCTTTATACATGCACCTCCATATACAGACATTCACCTTTATACATGCACCTCCATATACAGACATTCACCTTTATACATGCACCTCTATACACACCATTCACCCTTATACATGCACCTCCATACACCCCATTCACCTCCATACATGCACCTCCATACACCCCATTCACCTCCATACACCCCATTCACCTTTATACATGCACCTCCATACACCCCATTCACCTCCATACACCCCATTCACCTCTATACACCCCATTCACCTCCATACACCCCATTCACCTCCATACACCCCATTCACCTTTATACACCCCATTCACCTCCATACACACCATTCACCTTTATACACCCCATTCACCTCCATACACCCCATTCACCTTTATACACCCCATTCACCTCCATACACCCCATTCACCTTTATACACCCCATTCACCTCCATACACCCCATTCACCTCCATACATGTGCTGTGTCACTGATCTGCCCTCGTTAGCACATAAACACTGAGAATGTACATTTTTAACATGGAACAAAGACACAGTAAGATGTTGGAATACTTCTTCAACCTTTATTTAGCCAGCAAAGTGATTCTGAAATAAAATCTCTTTTACAATGACGTCCATCACAGTTGGGTTTTAATAATATGCTGGTTCTTATTTTGTAGCATAATTTGTTTTGTGATCAATTGCCTTTTTTAATTTGTTGTTTTTATTTTTTATCACTGTTCTATCTGTGTGACAAGGTTTACTAAGCTAAGCTAAGCTAAAGCCTAGGCCTGTTCTATCTGTGTGTGACAAGGTTTACTAAGCTAAGCTAAGCTAAAGCCTAGGCCTGTTCTATCTGTGTGTGACAAGGTTTACTAAGCTAAGCTAAGCTAAAGCCTAGGCCTAGGCCTGTTCTATCTGTGTGTGACAAGGTTTACTAAGCTAAGCTAAGCTAAAGCCTAGGCCTAGGCCTGTTCTATCTGTGTGTGACAAGGTTTACTAAGCTAAGCTAAAGCCTAGGCCTAGGCCTTAGCCCGGGGAGCTGACGCATATGTCGCCGTCTCCACCAGGGTATCTCTTAGTACTGTGTGACCTCTGACCTTTACATCTACTGGGGACAAATGAATGGTTTCACTGAGGTCTGCTCCGTTCATAGTCTGGTGTCCATGCAGGGTTAAGAAGGGGTTAAAATAGGATCTACTGTTGAACAATTAACCTCTGTGTTTACACATTTCAGTAAAACTGAAACTGGCATTTTAAATGGAACATTTTGGAAAATGAAATGGATTTTGTGTTGACAACAGTATTAAAGACGTTTTCTTTCCCCTTTACCAGTGCCTCTGTGTGCTTGTCTAGTGTCTGTCTTCCAGATCATTACGAGGTAGTTTGTAGATAATTAGCTAAAACACTCATGTAGCAGAGACTTTTAAGATCATAATTAAGGAAAAAAAGACTTTAAAGGGTTGGTTCAGGATTTTTAAATTTATAGTCAGATGGTTCCTTAGCAAGAAAGTAGTCTATAGGGCTATAAACTGTAACCCATGTTTCAGAGTTGTTTAAATAGCCACTACTAACTTCAGCTAACTTTAGCCACCGCTAACAAAAAAACAATGGGAGTGATAGGGGCTTAAAAATAAAAATAAAAAATGCAACATTTGTGGCCAAATGACCTCAAAGTAACTTCCAACCAAGTCAGAGAGCTGATTTGAGGTGATTGTGGCCACAAATTATGAACTTTTTGAATTTGAATTATTATTATACAAATACTATCACTCCCATTGTGTTTTTTGTTAAGTCTGTGAATGTTCACCTATTGCGGAGTCTCCACCGCATGGCTTTAAAAGCACTGGATTGGTCTAAACATTTTACACCAATCCATTCCTGTCTTAATCCCTGTGGGGGAGTGCGAGTGTACACGTCAGGGAACAAGTGGTGAAATGGGACAAAATGGGTAGAAATCGGGGGACAGGCTCATTGCAATGCATGGAATGGAATCAGGAACATGTTTGATATTCCATTCCACGCATTACAATGAGCCCGTCCTCCGATTTCTGCCTCCACCAGCCACTAGTGTCTAGGGTCAACTATGTTCTACTCCTCTGGTCTCAGCTCTAGAGTGCCCTGGAGGTTATTATTGAGCCCAAGGGTAGTCAGCTCCAGTCCACCCCAGTGGAGGTGATCCCATCCTGGGTAGAAGAGTTACAGGAGTGCCCCTGGGCCTGGTAGAAACTCCAGAGCCTGGTCATGTCCTTGGGCTGCAGTCTGTGGAGCACCATCAGGCCCTGGTACTGGCAGGGAGGGAGGGAGGAGGCGAACTCTACTGGCATGAACCCGGGGTGGTGTCTGGCTGTCAGGTTAGCTGCCTAGATAGAGAGAGAGAAAGAAAGAAAGAAACAGAGAGTGAAAGAGACATACATATACAGTACCAGTCAAAAGTTTGGACACACCTTGCCAAGAGTGTGTAAAGCTGTCATCAAAGCAAAAGGTGGCTACTTTGAAGAATCTAAAATATAAAACATATTCTGTTTTTTTTAATTTTACGTAATTCCATGTGTTCCTTCTTAGTTTTGATGTCTTCAAAATTAATCTACAATGTAGAAAATAATAAAAAAAATAAAGAAAAACCACTGAATGAGAAGTTGTGTCCAAACTTTTGACTGGTACTGTACATACACAAACAATGAATGATGAAAGGCTGTGTTTATCCTGTCCAAGTGTGCTAGCTCCATGGATGTAAGTGCAGCTAGCGTCACCAGTAACACTTCCTATCCATGTGTGTTGGCTCTGGGTTATGGCTCTGGGTCATGTGTGTTGGATCTGGGTTATGGCTCTGGGTCATGTGTGTTGGCTCTGGGTCATGTGTGTTGGCTCTGGGTCATGTGTGTTGGCTCTGGGTCATGTGTGTTGGCTCTGGGTTACGGCTCTGGGTCATGTGTGTTGGCTCTGGGTCATGTGTGTTGGCTCTGGGTTACGGCTCTGGGTCATGTGTGTTGGCTCTGGGTCATGTGTGTTGGCTCTGGGTTACGGCTCTGGGTCATGTGTGTTGGCTCTGGGTTACGGCTCTGGGTCATGTGTGTTGGCTCTGGGTCATGTGTGTTGGCTCTGGGTTATGTGTGTTGGCTCTGGGTTACGGCTCTGGGTCATGTGTGTTGGCTCTGGGTCATGTGTGTTGGCTCTGGGTCATGTGTGTTGGCTCTGGGTTACGGCTCTGGGTCATGTGTGTTGGCTCTGGGTCATGTGTGTTGGCTCTGGGTCATGTGTGTTGGCTCTGGGTTACGGCTCTGGGTCATGTGTGTTGGCTCTGGGTCATGTGTGTTGGCTCTGGGTTATGTGTGTTGGCTCTGGGTTACGGCATGCTGCTTTAGTGAACCCACACATCCACACCTTCCCACCCTCTCACACCCTATTTTACATGAGCTGAACTTTTTAAATCAACAAAAAGAAACAACTCGGTGTCTTCGTTTCTCTCACACTGTGACTGCCGGTGGCTTCCGGTTCGTATCGCAGGTTTCAGTTACGATGACCTGTTGTGCAGTTGTTTCACTTACTTCAGACAACTGTACTCACTGTCAGTCGCTTTGCATAAAAGCGTCTGCTAAACGACTTAAATGTCAATGACAATCAAGTCTCAGGCCTTGGCGTGATCAGAAGTAGCCTGAATGTGGATGTACTTTGGAAATAATCGAAAATCAGTCAAGCTAGCAAATTAAATCAATAAATCCTACCTCCCTCCCTCCCTCCCTCACCTGTGCGACCATGCCCACGTAGGCATCATCGATGGGGAAGAGGGGCACTGTTGCGGAGGCCAGGTAGAGGAGACGTACAGCCTGTCTGGAGAGGAGGTAACCTCCCCCCCCTGCGTATGGAGGGTAGAGGCCAGAGTACAGGGAGTAGGGCACGTAGTACTTGTTCCACCTCAGACGCACTGGATACGTGTCCACGAAGGTACGGCCCATGTAGAGAGCCCCAGAAAACCCTGTTTGTGTCCATGTGTCTGTCCCTGACCCTCTGTCTGTCTGTGTCCTCTCCTCTTTCCCCAACTCTGTTTCTGAACCTTCCCCTCCGCCTCCTGTCTTTGTCTTTCTCTCTCCCTCTTCCTCTCCTCTGTCCCAGTTCTGTAACAACTCCACCACTCTCTCCACGTCCACAAACACATCATCATCTCCTTTTAGAACATAGAGGACAGTTCCAGAACACTCCCTGTGGAACCAGGCCCAGAACAGAACCTCTTTCAGCGTCACGTTGTAGAACGACTCACGGAACCCCCACTGGAGAATGTCCCCGTATCGCTGACTCTCCTCCCCCACTAGGAGGTCTGGGCCTCCCCCCTCCTCCATCTCCATCTCTCCCCTGTCTCCCTCTAGACCCAGTAGGAAGACCCTCCTCACCCCCTCACCCCTCCACTGTCTCTCCTGCCCCCAGGTAGCTCTGACGGCTGCTCTGCGATCAGAGTCGGCTGGGTGGGACTTGATAGCCAGGAGGAGGAGGATGAGGCTGGGGCTGGGGGGGAGGATGTGGTTGAGGCTGAGGCCAGGGAAGTTGTGGCTGGGTTCTGGTTCAGGTCTGGGTCTGGGTCTGGGTCTGGGGATGGAGCTGTCTCCAGGGCTTGGTGTGGGGCTGAGGAGGCAGCTGCGGGGCTGGAGGAGGACGGGGTAGGAGCGGACGTGCCTGGACAGCAGGAATACTCTGTGGAGTTCGGAGGGGTTGAAGGGGGGCAGCAGCAGCAGAGCGCTGTAGAGGAGCAGGACAGCCAGGGAGGACAACGTCAACACACCCAGCCTTGAGCGGTGAAGTCTGGGGAGGATTCCCCGCAACACTCGCACTATTGGAGGAAGACAGGGAAATGTGTATGACAGGAGTGAATGACAGGAGATAGATGAGAAAGATGACAGAGTAAAGCGGTCACAACGTTTCTGTTTAGCCTATACCGTAGATAGAGCAGAAACTCAAAGGTTACTCTCAAACGGACACAAAACTTTGAACTTAAGGCGAAACCTTTGATATGCTAGTGTATATAGTGTGTGTGTGTGTGTGTGTGTATATATATATACCCACGCTCACGCTGACAGGTCCCTGAAGTTCAAATCTTTCTGCATCATCATAATTGCCATAATCGCTCCGAGGCTACCCAAACCAGAGAACCAAAACGTTCCACGGTCAACGCATTTACGAAACCAAACAATTTGCTAAAACAATGATCAAATCCCACTTACCCATGATCACTGGCCCTGCCTCTTCCGACGCATATTAATTAAGACGCGCGTTTTAATCTCTCCTAAAGTGAATAAAGCGTCCACG
>NW_028153234.1:25000-27346 GCF_951799395.1 Argentina silus
TTGAAATGGAATGGGGCCGTGGGGGGTTGAAATGGAATGGTGCCTTGGTAGAGCTGAAATGCAACAGGGCCTTGGTAGAGCTGAAATGGAACGGGGCCTTGGTAGAGCTGAAATGGAATGGTGCCTTGGTAGAGCTGAAATGGAATGGGGCCTTGGTAGAGCTGAAATGGAATGGGGCCTTGGTAGAGCTGAAATGGAATGGTGCCGTGGGGGGGGGGGGGGGGGGGGGGTCGGGGGGGCGTGACTCACCGCTGGCGATGGAGAAGAGGTGTGTCTTCCAGCTGAAGGTGAAGAAGAGTCCTCCTACAGCCATGCAGCCCAGCGCTCCATTAAACCCTGACAGACCGGAGTACAGAGCACCCTGCCTCACCGCCATAGAGAGCCCTGTAACACACACACACACACACACACACACACGCACACACACACACACACATATGTACATGAATACACTCTGTTGTTATCTCTCTCTCACACACACACACACTCACTCACACACACACACACACACACTCACACACACACACACACACACACACACACTCACACAGACACGCACACGCACAGACAGTATACATGAATACACTCTCTCTTGCTCTCTCACTCACGCACACACACACACACACACACACACACACACACACACACACACACACACACACACACACACACACACACACACACACACACACACACACACTGAGTACAGAGAGGCCTATATAATAGTGCTGCAGTACCCAGCATGTCCAGGGGGAGGAGGTAGACACACACGGTTGTCTGTGTTTTTACAGGTTTTACATAACCAGTTCCTCCAGCATTACCAATAAGTTACGAGGGAGGAGCTCAGGCCTGCAGATCGCTGGTCATGTCTGCGTGTTTATTCATCAATGCTACGTATGACAGAGATTATTACACCTGCTTATATATATATATAATCTAGAGAGGGAGATTATTACACCTGCTTATATATATATATCTAGAGAGGGAGATTATTACACCTGCTTATAAATATATAATCTAGAGAGGGAGATTATTACACCTGTTTATATATATATATCTAGAGAGGGAGATTATTACACCTGCTTATATATATATAATCTAGAGAGGGAGATTATTCTCACACCTCTTTTCTTTTCTTCCCTCTCTTTCTCGCTCAAGTCCGTTTCTTTCTACCTCTCCCTCTTCTGTGTCTCTCCTTCCCGCTGTTAGCTATGTCCTCTGGGGCGTGTGTGTGTGTGTGCGCGCGTGTCAATGCCTAACCCTCCACCCTCTGGACACCCACACTGTCATACAGAACACACACACACACACACACACACACACACACACACACACACACACACACACACACACACGGACACAACACACACACACACACACACACACACACACACACACACACACAAACACACACACACTTGGCCACGGTCTGGCTCTGATAAACATTACAGAAGACTGGTGCCTGAGATCAGATGCAGGTTTGACCTTTCACCTGACCTTTCATCTGACCTTTCACCTGCACTGAGCTCCTCCATCTTCACTGGGGGTGGAATGTGAACTCGAGATCCGCACACCTATCAGTCAGTTCAATCAGTCAGTTCAATCAGTCAGTTCAATCAGTCAGTTCAATCAGTCAGTTCAATCGTCGCCTGTTTCCCCACTGACATGAAATGCAAGATTCAGGCCAAATGTTGGAGTTAGGAGCTCAGATCTCAGGTTACTCAGGTGAAGTGATGAATGCTAACTGGGATGCTTGGGGCGACGTCACCCCACTGAAACTTCAAAAAGTTTAGGCTTATAGGGTTAGGTCAAGGTTAGGGTTAAGAGTTAGGTCAAGGTTAGGGTTAGGCTTAGGTCAAGGTTAGGGCTAGAGTTAGGGTTAGGGTTAAGGGTTAGTTCAAGCTTAGGCTTAGGGTTAAAGTTAGGATTAGGGTTAAGGGTAGGGTTAGGGTTAAGGGTAGAGTTGACCCTCCCAGGGTTAGGGTTAAGGGTAGAGTTGACCCTCCCAGGGTTAGGGTTAAGGGTAGAGTTGACCCTCCCAGGGTTAGGGTTTAGGGTAGAGTTGACCCTCCCAGGGTTAGGGTTAAGGGTAGAGTTGACCCTCCCAGGGTTAGGGTTAAGGGTAGAGTTGACCCTCCCAGGGTTGGGGTTTAGGGTAGAGTTGACCCTCCCAGGGTTAGGGTTAAGGGTAGAGTTGACCCTCCCAGGGTTGGGGTTTAGGGTAGAGTTGACCCTCCCAGGGTTAGGGTTAAGGGTAGAGTTGACCCTCCCAGGGTTAGGGTTAAGGGTAGAGTTGACCCTCCCAGGGTTAGGGTTAAGGGTAGAGTTGACCCTCTCTCTCGATGC
>NW_028153234.1:30046-32546 GCF_951799395.1 Argentina silus
TCAGGAAATCAACAGGGAAGAGTACAAAAAGGAAATGAAATTCAAAAAAAATTCAAAGAATCAAAACATTTGTTAAATAAAAGATAGCATTTTTATAAAATAAAGTTTGATAATCCACATTTTTTATACAGCAGTAATATTAACAGGTTTAGTTCTCTTTTGTTTCGTACGACGGAGTAATATTTCTAGTAACAATGTAGAACAGGTATGGAGACAGCGATGGAACATTCTGCACTGCACGCGGTTGCCGTGACAATCGGCTGTTGCCATGGAGAGAGTTGCGTTACTGGGTCAGTCGGTGACACGGTGTCTTTGGAAATCGTGTGTAAGCGATCGGGAAAACTCTGTCGTCGTCGTCGTCGTCGTCCCCCTCAAAACCCCAACAACATGAATGATCAATCCCATGGATTGACTGACTGATTGATTTGACTGATTAATGACATCACTTATAATGACCCCCCCCCCCATTCCCAAACCCCAAGCATCCCACCCAACCCCCCTTCCATCCCCTCCTCCCCCCATCCCCCCACACCCCCCTCCCATCCCCCCCCCATCCCCCATCCCCACACCCCCCATCCCCCCCTCCCCCCATCCCCCCCTCCCCCCATCCCCTCCTCCCCACACCCCCCCCTCCCCCCATCCCCCCCTCCCCACACCCCCCTCTCACTGACAGTTCCTTGGGCATCGGTCGGTCGGTCAGTCGGTCTGTCGGTATTCTGTGGTCACTCAGCAACGGTCATCGCGACGTCGGCCGGGGTTCTCGTGCGTGCGTGAGGGGGGAGGGGGGTGGGGGGCGGGGCGGTAGTAGCCGTAGTCGGAGCCGTAGCCTAGTCCTCGGCCAGCGCGTGCCACTTGGCGATCTGTCGGCGGGGGTGGTCGCAGATCTCCCTCCAGTGCTCCCCGGGGGTCCCGGCGGCGGAGGTGCCCAGGATCAAGCGCCCCAGGATGGGGTTGGGGGAGCGGGCCTCCCCCCGCTCTGAGTCCAGCAGCAGCAGCTCCACGCTGGTGTCCCTCAGGCCCTCCTCTGACGGCACATCGAACACGAACAGCTCGTTGAACACGGGGTTGGGGGAACTCTTTTTGACGTGGGTCTTCTTCTTGCACACACGCTTCTTCCCCTGGAAGAGGTTGACCTTGACATAGGGTTCTGGAGAGGGGGGGGGGGGGTGGGGGGGGGGGGGAGAGGAGGAAGTAGAGGAGGGAGGGAAGGAGGAGAAAATGAAGGTGATAGGGGAGAAGAGAGAGAGAGAGAGAGAGAGAGAGAGAGAGAGGGAGAGAAGCTGAGTGAATTAACATGGCAACCCCAGTCTGAAAATATCCCATTGTTGTTGTGTGGGATGGATAGTGTGGTGGATACAGGGGACATGATGGAGGCTCCTCAGAGGTGCCCAGACATTCTGCTCTCTGCTGACTCTCTCTCTGCCTCCACAGTGGTTCTGGTACAGCAGGATAGAATTACTTTAGCCTGCTGTGTGTGTGTGTGTGTGTGTGTGTGTGTGTGTGTGTGTGTGTGTGTGTGTGTGTGTGTCATTATGACCCATATAACAGTAAGTGGGCTGAATCACCAGATGAAATCACTGCAGCCTGACGTATGACCTCTGTAAGTAGTCTTGAAGGGTTGTTGACTCGTCACTTGGAAAACAAAGAAGAAAACAGCGGCTGTTTGTTCTCCCAGTGTCAGTTGTCTTCCCTGTTCTGTAGAATCAGAGTTCTTCCCTGTTCTGTAGAATCAGAGTTCTTCCCTGTTCTGTAGAATCAGAGTTCTTACCCTATGTTCTGTAGAATCAGAGTTCTTACCCTATGTTCTGTAGAATCAGAGTTCTTCCCTGTTCTGTAGAATCAGAGTTCTTACCCTATATTCTGTAGAATCAGAGTTCTTACCCTATGTTCTGTAGAATCAGAGTTCTTCCCTGTTCTGTAGAATCAGAGTTCTTACACTATGTTCTTTAGAATCAGAGTTCTTACACTATGTTCTTTAGAATCAGAATCAGAATTCTTTTATTTGGCCAAGTATATTTGCACATACAGGCAATTGACTTGGTGGCATGGGACATGAAAAAACAATAGCAAATATTGACAAAATATTGACAAAAAATGTACAAAATAGCTATCCAGCTGTTACCCAGTTGAGCACACAAGCTTTGTTCTTCTCAAAGTCGCTGACCTTTTTTGGACTAGAGACATAATAATAATAATAATATATGTCATTTAGCTGACGCTTTCATCAAAAGCGACTTCCATTGCAGTGAGTGCATACATTTCAGTATATATGGTCCCAGCGGGAATCAAACCCACAACCTAAGCGTTGTTAGCGCCATGCTCTACCAACTGAGCCACAGAGGACCACACTGAGCCACAGAGGACCACACTGAGCCACAGAGGACCACACTGAGCCACAGAGGACCACACTGAGCCACAGAGGACCACAGAGGACCACACTGAGCCACAGAGGACCACACTGAGCCACAGAGGACCACAGAGGACCATAGAGGACCACACT
>NW_028153234.1:37546-77546 GCF_951799395.1 Argentina silus
ATAGTACTACTATCTCTACTACAGTACTACTATCTCTACTATAGTACTACTATCTCTACTATAGTACTAATATCTCTACTATCGTACTACTATCTCTACTATAGTACTAATATCTCTACTACAGTACTAATATCTCTACTATAGTACTAATATCTCTACTATAGTACTACTATCTCTACTATAGTACTAATATCTCTACTACAGTACTAATATCTCTACTATAGTACTACTATCTCTACTATAGTACTAATATCTCTACTACAGTACTAATATCTCTACTATAGTACTAATATCTCTACTACAGTACTAATATCTCTACTATAGTACTACTATCTCTACTATAGTACTACTATCTCTACTATAGTACTAATATCTCTACTACAGTACTAATATCTCTACTATAGTACTAATATCTCTACTATAGTACTAATATCTCTACTACAGTACTAATATCTCTACTATAGTACTACTATCTCTACTATAGTACTACTATCTCTACTATAGTACTAATATCTCTACTACAGTACTAATATCTCTACTATAGTACTACTATCTCTACTATAGTACTACTATCTCTACTATAGTACTAATATCTCTACTACAGTACTAATATCTCTACTATAGTAATACTACTTCTGTCTGTTGTCTGTATCCCACTGCAGTCAGCCACAGCCCATCCCAGTCCAACTGAAGCTGGGATATCAGCAGAGATCTATAACGATGCCGCCTTACCAGTTACCACTATAGCACTAATGGACTGGTAATGCAACCGTTACCACTATAGCACTAATGGACTGGTAATGCAACCGTTACCACTATAGCACTAATGGACTGGTAATGCCACCGTTACCACTATAGCACTAATGGACTGGTAATGCCACCGTTACCACTATAGCACTAATGGACTGCGGGCCATTTCCCAGTAGGCCTGCTCTTACTGTTGAATCCTAACTACAGGAGACTGTGTTAATACATGGAATGTGTTATCGTATCACTGTGATGACTCCCCCCACTGTGACTGAGCTGTCCTCATTGGAACACGCCGTCCTCATTAGAACACAGCTTTTCATATTACCCTCTAACAGTTTCCTGTATGCCCTGGTTGAAAGAAGAGCATAGAAGCTGAGAGTTAGGGAGATGGTGATGACGATGATGATGATGATGATGATGGTGCTAATAATAATAATAATAATGATGATAATGATGATGATGATGATAATGATGATGATGATAATGATGATGGTGAGGATGATGATGATGATGAAGAAGAAGAACAAAGAGGGGGGAGCCTCTCTTACCCTGACGTTCCTCTTGATGATCTCACGGCTCATGAGGACACGCCCCTCGGACAGGTCGATCCCGGCCAATGGCACGAGGGTCTCCCCGATGACCTCGTCGCGGGAGAACCTGTCGAAGCTCAGCACCATGAAGTGGAGTGACAGCTCTGACACCCTGGCCATGGAGATGCCGTAGAAGCTGAACGTCTCGTCGAAGGCCGGGTCCAGAGTCTTCCTCAGTACACGGGTCTTGACACGGTGTTTCTTCTCAGGCAGCAGGGTCAGCTTGATGTAGGGGTCGGAAGTCAACGACTGCTCGTCGGTGGGCGTCAGGCCGTGAGCCTCCTTGATGTGAACCACGAAGGCCTTCTTCTCTGAGTTGTACTCCAGGGAGAAGAAGAGGGTCCCCAGCCTGCCGTCACATTCCCTCTCCTGGGGCTTGTCCACCGCCGGGGTGGGGGCCTGGCTGGAGAGGGTGCTGGATGGGGAGGCCAGGGTGAGGGCCAGGTCCTTCCCCCCCTGCTGGGTGAAGCCTGGGTGGGGGGAGGGCAGGTCCAGGTCGGGGGAGCTGCGGATCTTGGTCTGGGAGCTGGAGCCGGAGCCAGAGCTGGAGTTGGAGTGGGGTGGTTTGGTGAAGTTCCCGTTCAGGTCTCGTTTCTCCAGGTCCAGATGGAGGGAAGGTCTGCCCCCTGTTGGACTGGGGGTGGTTTTACCACCACTGATGTTGGCGTTGCAGTTCCCGTTCACATCTGTCTTGACGTCGGTGGCGGCGGCGGCAAACTTCTTCTTGCCGCTGAGGCTCTCGGGGTAGATGTCGACACCTTTGAGCATGTGCACAAACTTGTAGGGCGGTGTCTTCTGGGTCTTGGTGTTCTTCCTCTGACAGCAGATCCAGGCAAAGATGGAGACGCTGAAGACCAGGCCGAACACACTCACCACGGCAACACTCACCGGCACCTCCGCTACAGTGAGAGAGGGAGAAATAAGAAATAACACATGAATAAATCATCATATCTGTTCTGTTTACCAGTACCTGTGTGTGTGTGTGTGTGTGTGTGTGTGTGTGTGTGTGTGTGTGTGTGTGTGTGTGTGTGTGTGTGTGTGTGTGTGTGTGTGTGTGTGTGTGTGTGTGTGTGAGTGTGTGTGTGTGTGTGAAAGAGATTGGCTCTAGTCGTTGCCATTGTATATGAGAATAAATAACATGTTTGATAAATGAATGAATAAAATGTATTTTCATCCTGAGGAAAACATCATGGACATTCCCGAACACACTAATCCTCTGTGATTTACCTGTGTATCTTATTTCGTTTGTTTGTTCTGGAAATGGCCTGATTACATTCTCTTTTTAATCTCTCTCTTTATTCTGGGTTTGTGTCATCTCCTCCGTCCAGTCAGAAGCGTTCCTCTGATGTTGTTGTATTCCCTGGACTGCGTTTCAGGGGTCTACGGTCAGGCTGCTGTGTGCACCACACCCCGCCTGTCTGTACCTGTAGGCTGACTCAGGCCAACAATCACAGAGTTTTTAAATGATTCGGTCTGGCCTGTGATTTTGAACTGACACGCTGCTCAGGGGAGGCTGGTCGAAGTAGAAATCGGAGGACGGGCTCATTGTAATGCACGTGTGGGTCATAACACTCATGATTCCATTTCGTGCATTACAATGAGCCTGTCCTCCGATTTCTACCTCCACCAGCCTCCCCTGGTGGTGGTGCTGCTGCTGTTGCTGCTGCGTCAGAAACCAAAACCATATTATCGCAGGGTCCCTGGTTCGATTCTGGCCATCGACATATCCTGCATGTCATCCCCTGTCTCTCTCACCCATCCTTCCTGCATGTCATCCCTCCTCTCTCTCACCCGTCCTTCCTGCATGTCATCCCTCCTCTCTCTCACCCATCCTTCCTGCATGTCATCCCCTCCTCTCTCTCACCCATCCTTCCTGCATGTCACCCCTCCTCTCTCTCACCCGTCCTTCCTGCATGTCATCCCCTCCTCTCTCTCACCCATCCTTCCTGCATGTCATCCCCTCCTCTCTCTCACCCGTCCTTCCTGCATGTCATCCCCTCCTCTCTCTCACCCGTCCTTCCTGCATGTCATCCCCTCCTCTCTCTCACCCGTCCTTCCTGCATGTCATCCCCTCCTCTCTCTCACCCATCCTTCCTGCATGTCATCCCCTCCTCTCTCTCACCCGTCCTTCCTGCATGTCATCCCTCCTCTCTCTCACCCATCCTTCCTGCATGTCATCCCCTCCTCTCTCTCACCCGTCCTTCCTGCATGTCATCCCCTCCTCTCTCTCACCCGTCCTTCCTGTCAGTCTCTACTGTCTCACTCCAATAAAGCAGAAATGCCCCAAAAATATCTTTTAAAATAAATAAATAAACCAAGTCCTTCTGACAGACGGACTGACACACTCCTGTCTGACTCAGACCGATGACCACAACAACAGCATCATCTCTAATGACTCACTCTGATCACAGGCTGATCTGATCAAGGCCAACACACACACATAATGACATCATGTCTTCATGGATCCCTCTTGTCAATATCATAGACTCTTCCAGGCCAAGGTTTTTGTGAAGCGCGTTGCATTGATGTACGGAAATGTGCTATATCAATAAGGTTGGATGAGGAAATGTGCTATATCAATAAGGTTGGATGAGGAAATGTGCTATATCAATAAGGTTGGATGAGGAAATGTGCTATATCAATCAGGTTGGATGAGGAAATGTGCTATATCAATCAGGTTGGATGAGGAAATGTGCTATATCAATCAGGTTGGATGAGGAAATGTGCTATATCAATCAGGTTGGATGAGGAAATGTGCTATATCAATAAGGTTGGATGAGGTTTTATTTTTGTTTGTATTTGATAGATATAGGCTACTGTGACACCAGGTTCTTTTACCAGATGTGTTTGTTGCCACAAAACCGAGATAAAAACGTGTGTTTACAGGACAGCATGGAGGGGAGGTGTAATATGGTTAGTATTATGGGATGTGAGGGTATATGATATAGATATATATCCATATTATTATATATGAAGGGAACGGTGTTCTGATGCTGATATATATAGTAATATGGAGCCGTAGAGGACATGATATGAACAATGTATCAATGATATGAACAAAGACAAGCGAAAAAGCTTGCTAGTCGGCTGTCATAGTACTAGCCTATATATATATATATATATATATATATGTGTGTATCTATATATACACATCCCAAATTATCATCATAGTTGATGCCCCCCCCCCCCCCCACACACACACACACACACACACACACACACTCAGTCACACATACGCCCTCATTCTCCCGCAGTGAAAATATAGTCCTCTGGTGATGATGCTGGAAATTTCCTACAGTGAAGGGGCGCTTTATCTGTCTGTGAAGGGGTGCCCATTGGAACTGCACTCAGACACACACCCACACCCACCCACACACACACACACACGCACGCACGCACGCACACACACACACACACACACACACACACACACACACACACACACACACACACACACACACACACACACACACACATACACACACACACACACAGCAGGGATCCATGCGAGAGCGACTCAGATCTCAGTTATGTCATGCTATCAGCTAACAGTTTAAGTATGGAGGTCAAGATTCATACTAGTCATACATGTCTCCAAATGATTACGTTCTGGGGGATCGTTTCTGGTTTCCGCAGACCAAATAATACGATTTGTGCGGTCGTATTATCTAGCTATATTAGCAAGGCAAAACGTCGCATAAGGAGGTGGCGGGGTAGCGAAAGCAGAAACCACACGACTTGTTGGTTCGAATGGAATGTGCCACCTCGAAGCACAGGCTATGATTAAAATCAGCGGGCTCGCACAATGAAGTAACAATACAGTACCAACGAGTCTGCGCTATATTGACATACGGCAATATGGGGATGTGTGTGTGTGTGTGTGTGTGTGTGTGTGTGTGTGTGTGTGTGTGTGTGTGTGTGTGTGTGTGTGTGTGTGTGTGTGTGTGTGTGTGTGTGGCCAATTCACAATAGCCAATAGCGGGAACGGACAGATGGACGCGCCGACGGGTGGCTGGGCAGCTCCCGAGCCTCTACCTGCTGGATACTACCGACAAAAAAACAACAATAAAACAGGTGCTTTGCTCGTACTATCTCGACCTCCCACTCACACAAGCCTGCTCCTTACTCTTACTTACCGAACTGCGTTTCTTCCGCCACCATCGGTGCCATGTTTCCGCTCCCTAGCGCGCTCTGTCCAAGGTGCTGAAACGGTTTCGCGATGCTTCAGCTTATTCCAGCGCTCGCACTCCACCCGCTCACGACGAAATCAGCCTCCCCGTATCAAGGTATCTCCGCGACAGCGAATAGCTTGTTTTTGATAATGTTAAATTATGAATAGGTTTTTGTTTTCTTTTCAATTATTCAAACGCAGTGTTCTTTTCAGAAGTGTTCTTTTCTCTTCTCAGCGCGTTTCGCACCCTGCTCGTGTTGTTACTCTCTGCGCTATGAGCGTCTCTGGGGCGGCACCACCCCTCTCCCTCTCCCTCCCTCCCCCTCTCCCCCTCCCTCTCTTTCTCTCTCTCTCACTCTCACTCTCACTCCTCAACCCCTCCCTCACCCTTCTCGATCCCAGCCTCCTCTCCGCTCGCGCTGAGTTCACCGCTGCTGACGCAGTTGTGACGAAGACTGCCTCGGTGAAACGGCACAAGCCCGTCAATGTGACTGACCGTTTACTGATGAAAGGAGCATTCAGACCTGTGTGTGTGTGTGTGTGTGTGTGTGTGTCTGTCTGTCTGTCTGTCTGTCTGTCTGTCTGTCTGTCTGTCTGTCTGTGTGTGCGTGCGTGCGTGCGTGTCTGTCTGTCTGTCTGTCTGTCTGTCTTTCTGTGTGCGTGCGTGCGTGTGCGTGTGTGTGTGTTTCAGAGTTTTCAGACCCATTGGTTACACTATAGCCCCCCTCATATCTCAATAGGTTACGACCCTATGAGCCTCTCTGAGATGAGACAGACCTTATGAGCCTCTCCTCCCCTGTAGGGAACACTAACAGGTGACACTGACCCCCCTCTTACAACCAATCAGACCTTGTAAACCTTTGTCTGTTTCTACAATTGAGGAAAGGACTTCGTTTGGAGGACATGCGTTAGGAGCCTATTCCCTGGTTAAGGTACCACCAGCATTCACTGTATCAGCCAGTACCACCAGTCTGCTACCCAAGGCTGCTGGCTCTGGAATCAGAGAAACTGGAAGTGGTTTAGAGTCTGGTGGAGGTATACTGACCCCTGCTGTTGAAACAAGAGAACAAGAGGGTTCTTTTTTGTGTTTACTTTTTTGAGAGGATACACTAAGGAAGTTTCGTTGCTATTTTTTTGTACTTAACATGTTTAGCTTGAGTGTTGTTTCCATGGTGATCATATAATGGTGTCCCAGAGGTGCAAAACAAGAACATTAACACAAGACAACAACATTAACACACAAGAACATTCAAACAGCACTAGAACATGCACACAACACAAAAACAGTAACACAACACAAAACATTAACACAACACAAAACATTAACACAACACAAAAACATTAACACAAAACATTAACATAATATAAACACATTAACACAAATCAAAACATCAACACCACAAAAACATGAACTCAACACAGTGGAAACATGCATTTGGGGAATCTAAAGGGCCTCTAAAGTGCAGTTTGTTCAGATATGACCTAGCTTGTGTGTGAGTGGGTGTGTGTGTCTGCACTTTGGACACAACTTTGCTCAACATTTGATGCCTTTTTGCTGTGGAAAATATGATTATTATTAATGACAGTAAAATTCCAGCAGTAGGTGTCACAATGACAATGTAAATACAACTGCTAAAGTCTTCTGCCATTCTCCCTTTTGTGATTGGTTCACCTCAGGTTTAATCTGACCTATAGTAGTGATTGATAGTAAATAGTTCAGGCTTATGGTTTTTCAGAAAATAACGTTGTGAAATGGTGTTTATGTAAACTATTGTTAACACAAGTTAATCGAATGAATAAAACGAATCATATTCTTTAGAATTACATAACATGATTACATCACAACATCAAAACACCCCACACAAAATACAGCAACATAATTACAAATGTACATTGTAAAGTGCAGGGTTGATTTAAACTACTATGGGCATAGTCCAGGCAGTTGAATGCCACTTAATACCTGCCCTCAGTGTCCTCCCCTTTGTTTGATGAGTTTAAAATAGATATTGTACTAGGGATTAAAGATTGTTTGATTCCTTGCCAATGGGACCTTGAACATCATCATCATCATCTGGGCATCATCATAACTCAAAGACAAACAGAACTTGGAGCTGGACAGAAGCTTGCTTTATAACCATGATATAATTGTGGGAGAAGTTGTATTTTGCCATTGATGCTCAGAGCAGTAAGGAGGTGGTTAATCAGCAGTCAGTCCAACCCTGCAACCCTGTTTGTGAGGTTGTAGGATGTGGTGCAGGGAGGAGACCAGGCGAGTGAATGCACTTCAAAGGCAAATAGGCCACTTTACTCAGATTCCACTCTCAGTGACTGATTTGTAGACAACTGGGAGTGTTTCCTCGCTTACACTGAATCTCTTAAGTTTCCTTAATAGAAACAGGTGTTGTGTCGCAGTTTTAAAAAGACACTGAGAGGTGTTGACCAATCTCTGTGTCCAGATGCTTCAACCAACGCGTCAAACCTGGCCTTCATTAGACCAATAGAAAGAGTGTTGAAAACGGATGGCGCATAGCCATTGGCTTGACTTTGCATCAAGCATCTCCCACAGTATTTCCCCCATACGTTTCTAATTCGGAGCTACCATTCGCAGCTGTGCGATACGCTGAAATAAAATAAGAACAAATACTCATTAAATTCACTCGCACTAAGGCCAGGTTTGAGTCGTTGTTATAACAGGCTTATGTGTGCTATGTGCAATAGCCTGCGTGTTTGAACAATACATTTTGGCTTGACTTGATTTGGCTCTCTCGAATGTCTGGGCAATCAAATGTTTGTTTTGAATGAATATTAATTGAGTATTTCCCCCATACGTTTCTAATTCGGAGCGTATGGAATGTAATCCGGGAAAGCTCTTTTAAAAACAGCCTAAAAAACGTCCTCTTTAGGAAGGCCTTCTGTTAGTTTTAGCAGTAATATACATGTATGTGTTGTGGTCATTTCTAACTCCAGCTCTCAAAAGAGCGGAGCCATCTAAATACATGAGGCCTAATTGTATAACCATTTATATTTTATTTATTCAATCAATGATTAAACTAAGACGTGTGTGTTCCTAACTGAACTGAGGCAACGGTTGTGCAATACAGCCTGTATTATTTATTAGGACTTTGTCCAAAGCCCCTTTTTTTGCGTTGCTCTCCAAATAAGTATGTACAGGATATATATAACATCAATGATTACATTAGATTTAGCAATAGCTCTGCTGCTTATCTCTCTTCATACTTATTGTGTAAATAACAACAGTTGGGCTGATTGAGACATATGAACTGGGAGAGGCATATGAACTGGGAGAGGCATATGAACTGGGAGAGACATATGAACTGGGAGAGGCATATGAACTGGGAGAGACATATGAACTAGGAGAGGCATATGAACTGGGAGAGGCATATGAACTGGGAGAGGCATATGAACTGGGAGAGGCATATGAACTGGGAGAGGCATATGAACTGGGAGAGGCATATGAACTGGGAGAGGTCGTACGGTTATAAAAGGCTGTCGGACAGACAGGGCGCGTGCAGCCGGACAGCGGTCAGACAACACGATGGCTGGGATGAAAGGACACTTCTTTGTCAGTTTTCTCTTTGTACTTTTTATGATTGGTCTTGGAAGACATGGTAAGGTTATTTCTTCCTCTAGACATTCAGGGCTGGTTTGTCTGACACAGATAAAATGTCTTCACTTAAAACGTGTCCATTTTGCTTTGGTTTATAGTGTTTCCTGATGGCACAGAGGAGTCACAAGAAGTGTTGGTTCGTGCAAAGAGGGATATTACCACCATAGACCTGGAGGAGTACAAAGTAAGAAGTGGACCAGAACCAGAACTTGTATCACTGTATTGAATGCTGATTTATAAACACCTTTACAAATAACCAGAAGGTTGTGTGTGCGTGTGTGCGTGTGTGTGTGTGTGTGTGTGTGTGTGTGTGTGTGTGTGTGTGTGTGTGTGTGTGTGTGTGTATGTGTGTATGAGTCTGAGTGAGTGTGTGTGTGTGTGTGTGTGATCATCACCTCATCTAAAGTGTTACTCCTTATGCAACCCTTTCTAAAAGCAACATTAATATATTACATGTCTGTTTTTTTCCATCTCATTGCCAATTTATAGTACAATTAATTATGCCTGTAATATTGATAGTTTACATTTACATTTATGGAATTTAGCAGACGCCTTTATCCAAAGCGACTTGCAACAAATACATTTGTTTAAGTAAGTGAATAATCTATCCAACAGTCATCATAAGATAAAGTAATCAATGCTCACACCAGGGGCCATAGGCAGTCGTAATGCCAGAAGCCTTTTTAAAAATAAATAAATAATAATAATTATGAACAGGAGAGAACTTGTACAAGGGGGGGTAGTGGGGCTGAAGAGGTCTCAAGGGTTGGGGTTAGGGTTAGTACAGGGGGGTAGTGGGGGTGAAGAGGTCTCAAGGGTTGTGGTTAGGGTTAGTACAGGGGGGTAGTGGGGGTGAAGAGGTCTCAAGGGTTGGGGTTAGGGTTAGTACAGGGGGGTAGTGGGGGTGAAGAGGTCTCTAGGGTTAGGGTTAGGGTTAGTACAGGGGGGGTAGTGGGGGTGAAGAGGTCTCTAGGGTTGGGGTTAGGGTTAGTACAGGGGGGTAGTGGGGGTGAAGAGGTCTCTAGGGTTAGGGTTAGGGTTAGTACAGGGGGGGTAGTGGGGGTGAAGAGGTCTCTAGGGTTAGGGTTAATACAGGGGGGTAGTGGGGGTGAAGAGGTCTCTAGGGTTAGGGTTAGTACAGGGGGGTAGTGGGGGTGAAGAGGTCTCTAGGGTTAGGGTTAGTACAGGGGGGTAGTGGGGGTGAAGAGGTCTTTAGGAGGGACTGTTAAGATGTGATATTTACATTATGCCAACATTACAGAAGGATGCAGTGGAAAGAGTAGGCCTGTATGTGAGTTACTCAGCTACGTTATGTGTTACTGAGCTACGTTATGTGTTACTGAGCTACGTTACGTGTTACTGAGCTACGTTACGTGTTACTCAGCTACGTTATGTGTTACTGAGCTACGTTATGTGTTACTGAGCTACGTTATGTGTTACTCAGCTACGTTATGTGTTACTCAGCTACGTTATGTGTTACTCAGCTACGTTATGTGTTACTGAGCTACGTTATGTGTTACTCAGCTACGTTATGTGTTACTGAGCTACGTTATGTGTTACAGAGCTACGTTACGTTATGTGTTACTCAGCTACGTTATGTGTTACTGAGCTACGTTATGTGTTTTCGCCCTGGAGGTGAATGTGACTGAAGATGTGACCATCAATACAGGTGTAAATATAGAGGTAAGCACAGATACAGTATACTCCCTTCAAGCTTGTTTACTGTAATGCATATCCTTGGTAAAAAAATAAAATAATAAACAACAACAAGTGACTGCAATTACTCATACGTTCTTTCTATGTTTTTCATGATTTGTATTTTACAGAAGGAGTTCCTTTGGTGCAAGTTCCTTTTGGTGCCTGCCAATGGTCCCTGGTCTGAGCATTGATTGCTTTATCTTATGATGACTGATGGATGGATGATTCACTTACTTAAACAAATGTATTTGTTGTAAGTTGCTTTGGATAAAGGCGTCTGCTTTGAAGACCATGGCTGGTGGAATCTCAAACCAGGGCACAAAAATGTAGTATCCTTTTGATTTTTGACTCTTTAGTAACATTCCTGATCACAACATCAATGATCTGCTGTGTTAGTTTTACAAAGGAGTTGAAAGACTGGATTTCTAGGTGCAATGTCTACACCTGGTATTATCAAATCTAATCCCATATGATGAGATTACGATCAGATCAAAGCTCGGGACCTTGCATTTACACCAGGCATTGAAATGCTCCCCAAATGCAAGAATCTCTGCATTGTGAACAGATTTCACTGGACAATTTTTTTTTCTTACCCAACTTTTTTGTATAGTATAATTGAAACATTATACATGAAAACAAGTTTTTATTATTATTATTATTATTATTATTATTATTATTATTATTGAGATTAAGACTATTCATTGTTTTCTTCATATATTTTTGGAATCAGTCATTTCGTATGCATGTTTAACTTTGAACTCCCTCTAATGTTATTTGACATGCTTTACAAAGCACTGCAATATCCAGTGTTCACATATTGCTCTCTCTCTCTCCCTCAGAGCTGAAAGTCAAGATGGAGGGCATGATTGACAGCTTGAAGGACCAGGAGGGCGACTACACTCTGAGTAAGTAGGGGGAGTAGAGGAGAGATGACCTCATTCACAACAAAAACACGGGAAGGCAAATTTCAGTTTCAGCTGCCATTGGAGACAGCAGGTTAGAAGGGTTAGGGTTAGGGTTAGGGTTAGGGTTAAGAAGGCAAGTTTCAGTTTCAACTGCCATTAGAGACAGCAGGTTAGAAGGCATTTCTGGAGATGCTCTGTCCTTTCTTTCAGTTCTAAGGATCCTTGCAGCATTGATCGAGATGAAGAAGGGAGACCGGAAGCTTGCCACTGAGACAGATCTTACCAAGATCACTGGTAATTTCCAATGATCTCTCTCTCTCTCTCTTTCTCTCTCACACACACACACACACACATATTATTTTCATGTAATACCTCTATAAGTTTGACTTAACTAGACATTGTGATTGTCATTTCCTCCTCCTGTTGTGGTATCTCAGAGGCTCTGGGGCAGTTAAATGAGAAGATCAGGAAACTGGAGAATAAGGTTTCACAACTGATGGAGAAAGAGAACAGCAACGCTGAGCAGAGTGAGTGCATCAGCCCAAAGAGGGTATTTAAGTGTTCCCTTTAAAACTGACGATGATTTCTCTCTCTTTTTGAATTTGACAGTAGCACCTGCCAAGTCATGATAAAAAATTATATATATATATTTACGTCCGTTTTTTCACCTTTCAACAATTAACGTTGGTCCTTTTAGTTGTGCAGATCATTCCTGTAATGACAGAAATGGGGACCATAATAAGTAAAGTATCAATTGAAGGTGAGTTTTTCACATTTTGACAAAAAGCAATACTTAGATATTACAAGTTGAATTTATTGTGTCTAAATAACTAAAATATAGTGTTCTGCCCAAGATGACTCACATCAATATTTTTTCTTTGAACTATGAATGATATTAACAAATATGTTTGTCTTTGATCTTCAACTCAGAGCTCCACAATCGTCTTAAACAGACAGAAAAATTAAAATGCAACGTGTCAGACAGATGTCAATGAAAATATAATTTTTTAACACGGTATATCAAATTGGATCATACTGTACAAGATGATTTAGTTTTCTCCTTTCAGAGCTAAAGAGGCAGATCACAGAGTGTAATGCAAAGTGCTCTGATTACAAGGAAAGATCGGATGGTAGGATGTTGCCCACTGTGTTTCCAATCATTTTGATGTCTGACGAAGTGATTTGTGTTGGACACACAGGAAAGAAGGCTGTAACTCTGTAGGCAGTGTGACATGTCGGTACACACAGTGGTACATGTTGAGAGATAAAGTTAGAGTCCAACTTAGCCTATCAAGAAACAAGTAGTCTATTCATAGACAAATAACATACTAACTGCTTGAATGTGTTAGATCCTATGTGCTCTTTCCTTGTCTCTCCCAAACAGACGTGAAAACGAGTCTTGTGGAGGAACAGAACAAATCCAGGGAACTCTCTGAGAGAAAGACTGCTCTGGAGAGAGAACTTTCGGGTGAGCTGCAAAAATAGGCTACAAATTTCCACAGCCTATCACCAGTAAGTGTACAAACATGACATGTCTATACCTCTGTTTTCTGTTACAGAGGCAAAGAAACAAAATGAAGAGCTGAAGAAGGAACTGGCTGTACATCTCGTATGGACACGTAACCGACAGTCATCAGGTGAGCCTTCTTCTGTGACACCGCCCTACCCCCTACTACCCTGCCCCCTATTGGGCATCACTGGGTAGTGACAAGAGACAGGGCTGCGATCCTTTCTGCCATTCAAGTCTTATAATAATTAAGTCAGTTGATGGAGGATTAGATTAGATCAATTAGATATGGGACGAGGAAAGTCAACCGGGCCTGTAGTGTTGGTCCTCTTTGAGTCCAACAGTTCCAGTGTTGTTGTTTGTTCGGAGTTGATATACAGTACCAGTCAAAAGTTTGGACACACCTTCTCATTCAATGGTTTTTCTTTATTTTTTCTATTATTTTCTACATTGTAGATTAATATTGAAGACATCAAAACTATGAAGGAACACGTATGGAATTATGTAGTAAACAAAAAAGTGTTAAACAAACCAGAATATGGTTTATATTTTAGATTCTTCAAAGTAGCCACCTTTTGCTTTGATGACAGCTTTGCACACTCTTGGCAAGGTGTGTCCAAACTTTTTACTGGTACTATACAATTGAAGGTGGTAAAGTACATATATGAAACTATTGAGGGGACTTGTGTCGCACATTTCTAGTCCATCCATGTCCATGTTGCTCTCCTTGTTGGTCTTCAAGACAGAGAGAGATCCTTCAGGCAGGAAGTCCACCTGACAGTATGTCTGAGCAACACTGCCCTCTGGGGCTATGGGGTGTGTAGTCAGTTATGGAGTGTCTAGTCAGTGCAATCAAATCTACCTAGACCTGGGGTCGTCACACGAGACATCATTGATACAACAGCATTGTAAAGGCCCAGTATAAACTATGTATATGTCCTCCACAGTGGACATCACTCTGGACCCTGATACAGCACATCCTTCGCTTATCCTGTCTGAAGATGGGAAACAAGTGAGACATGGAGACAAACGACAGAATCTCCCTGACAACCCAAAGAGGTTTGATCCTGTTGTCAGTGTCTTGGGGAAGGAGGGCTTCTCCTCAGGGAGATTCTACTATGAGGTGCAGGTGAAGGACAAGACTGGCTGGACATTAGGAGTGGTTAGAGAGTCCATCAACAGGAAGGGGAATATTACACTTACCCCTGACAATGGATACTGGACTGTGTGGCTGATTGATGGGAAGTACAAGGCTCTAGCTGGCCCTTCTGTCCTCCTCTCTCTCAGTCAGAAGCCCCAGAAGGTGGGGGTGTTTGTAGATTATGAGGGGGGTCAGGTCTCCTTTTATGATGTGGACAACAGGTCTCATATCTACTCCTTCACTGGCATCACCTTCACTGAGAAACTCTATCCATACTTCAGCCCTAACCTTAATGATGGTGGTATGAACTCAGCCCCTCTGGTCATCACTCCTGTCAATTAAACAGACTGAGTTAGAATCTTTGTGGGATTTCATGTTTTTCGGATTTTCATTTTTCGTTCTTTTACTTTTTTACTTTTTTACTTTTACTTTTTTTTTCTTGATATGATGGAGAGAAAACCTGTTTAAGTGATTCACAGAAACAGTATAGAACATATTGTGATGGTCATGCATTTTCACACAAAACTAAAAAGATGTGAGATGAGATGCTTCAATGCAAATGTCTGATATCTGATCCCCTCTCATTGAATGTAACGTACTTGATTGCTTATATGTTTATTATCATTGAATACAGGATAAGATTTTAATGTAAATTTGGTTGAATAAAGATGTTATTGCTAAAGTGGTTTGCTGAATCTCTTTGTTGATGAAAGATAACACTCAGTACATGATGCTCATAGCCAACAAAAATTCATAGATAGAACTTGTAGATAAAACACAGACACACACTCAATTCTGTAGGCGGTACGTAGCTTTATATGTACAGAAAGCATTACATTGCATGTGCACACACAGACACAGACACACACGCACACACACACACACACACACACACACACACACACACACACACACACACACGTACACACACTACTAGACCACCAGCCCAGATAGAAGTGAACTGCTGGCTGTGGTTTGATGTATCCTGTGAAGGAGGGAGGGAGTGGGGGAGGGCTGAAGATGTCTATTTCCTTTGTGGGCAAATAAACTAATGAAGATACTCTTTATTTTAAACATCCATGACTCAATCCATATCAGAATCTATATATGACGACTGTATTTACTTTATTCCCTCCTTGGCCCACTGTGGCACCTAGTCTGTCTTATCTCTTGATCTTTCTGACTGAGAGATGAAATGTGAATCAGAATCAGAATTCTTTTATTTGGCCAAGTATATTTGCACATACAGGAAATTGACTTGGTGAGGTTGGTGCATGGGACATAAAAATCAAATAGCAAATATTGACAAGAAATGTACAAAATAGCAAAGTATTAACAAAATAGCAATAACAAATTTACAAATTTACAAAAAAGAGCAGTAGAACAATACATCTTGTAGGCTGTGTGAGACTAAATGGCAATGAGCGGTAGGCTACCAGCCAAAACCCTCACTTAGTCCTTGCTGCATCTTTCTCTTCTCACAAGCATTTCCACAATGGGTTAAAGGCCTGAATGCTACAGTATTCTACACACTTGAACCCTCTGTCCTGAATGACCTCCTGCCTTCTACTTGCTCTTATCCTCCAACCCTCCTTCAACTCCTCTCATCCCCTTCCTCCTCCTGCTTCTCCTCCCCTTCCTCCTCCTTTCCCCGCTCCTCCTCCCCTTCTCCTTCATCCTCCTATCATCTCCCCCTCCTTCCCCTCCTCTCTCCTTCACACTTGAGTTGGAGAGAAGAAGTGACATCTTAATGACTGGTCTGAGAACCTCTATTTGCTCTAAAGCATTGCAGCATAGCTGAGTTATCATAAAAATGGGTTACAGGCAGAGTGATTAAAATGTTAAAATGATAACATTCAAAAACGATAAAAATTTGAAAATAATTTGAAAAAACCCTATCAGTCTGTCCCTATTCTGCCTGTGAAATTTAGAGAAGTCCCAGTTTCACTCCGTCGAGCGTAGCCGGTTCCTCTTTCCGCCACGGCCGTGGAAAGGAGCCGTTGTTGTACAAAGAAAGGTCCGCCAAGGTCCTCCGTTGTACTCCAGTGGCGAGTCCGTCAGTCAGAATTCAATCAGAGTGTGAGCTCCGGTCACGGAGAACTTCTCGGGTGCTAGAGTATGAAAGCTCCAGTTTCCACTCCCAGAAATTCAGTTTCCAACACGCTCCGTCCTGCTCCGGTCCTCCAGGTTTCGACGCTCCTCAGCGGGGAATGACCGTTGTACTGCTCCGGGGAGCTCTTTTTATACTCTTGCTAAAAGTCCTCCGATGCGACTTCCTTTTTGTCTAACACCTCTTATGTGGCTTCCTATTCGTGTAACACCAGAGTGCAGGTACACACTTAGTGGGTTTGTGCTTGAATATTTGTGTTAAACATAGTGTGTGTTTGTAAGGTCATATGAAGTGCTTTTAGGGAAGTTCTTTTTAGGAAGTGTTGTAGTGAATGTAACTTACATAATTCACCCTTCTTCTTAAGTGTGGTTCTACACACTGTTATTTCAGGCAGTTGTTTAATGTAATGTGTTATGCATGTAAGTATGACTGTTCCGGGATCGTGGTCCCTTTAATTAATCTGTGTGTGTGATGACGTTGAGCCCCATGCTGGTTTGGTTACGGGACAGCGCCATTTTACGCGTCAGTGGTTTTTTCTATGAAAATAAACGAGACGCGCATTCGTGTGCTCAACTTGAGAAATTGTCTCTTGCGATTCAATGCAATTCCCACAGTGTCTCTGTCCCTCAACTCTCAGTGTCACAAGACATATAATAATACATTTGATAATAATACATTATGGGCACAAGGGTACTTTTTGTTGTGTCTGCTAAACATTCTTATCACACTCATGCTTGATTATGGACACAAGGGTACTTTTTGTTGGGGATTTGCGCAACCTGACGCACTTTTTGTTGGGGATTTCCGCAACCTGACCCACTTCATTCCGTTTCTCGCAGTGTTGTGGTGACACTATTAACCCTTCTTATGCCGTGATAAAACTATGTATCATCAAAATTAACATTAGTACATATGGTAGCCTACTTCAGTAATCATCCCTGAGTAAGATCACACAATCAAACATTAGTACTTCTATATTCTTAGTACCTTCCTGTGTTAGTAAACCCAGCTTTTTCTCTTTCTCGCAAATCCGGCCATGCTTAACTGGGTAACATTGGTAATGGTGTTTAGGCCGGGGAAAGGCCATACTAGACTCACCCTCGGCGACAATGGTCCCACCGGGAATCAAACCCACGACCTAGGTGTTGTTAGCACCATGCTCTACCAACTGAGCCACAGAGGACCCTATTAGGAGGAGGTGAGAAGTATCTGACTGTAGGAGGGGCAACGGTAACGATGCTCTACAGAAGTGAAAGTAAACGTGGTTGGTGTATAAAAGCCCTCGTTGTTGTCGTCCTCCTCGTTGGAACCTTCTCTACCCAGCAGCTCCTGGTGTCCAGTCTCTGTTCACACCTCCTCAGACACCCTGACAAGACTACAGACTCAGACAGGTGAGAAAATATGAATTAGGAGTGAATTACAGTACTGACTGGTACAAGAAGCTAGACAATGATAAAGAAAGTTCAAGTTCAAGTTTATTTTTCATAACACCATAAAGATGAATAAATGGGGATTAGATAATAAATGTAAAGGCAAAATTAATTCTAATAATTTTTTTGTTGCATGTTTATCATTTTGAAAATACACCTAACTTAAGGGAACGTACTTTCCCATGCCTCTGTTTAGATATTTATAATGACAACATGATGATTGGATGACTGGATTCCAGGTGGTTTCCATGACGGTAAACTTCAGAGAAGTCAGCCAAAGCACAAACAGGTCTGACCACCAGGTTGACAGGACGGATAAGAAACAAAAATGAAAGTAAAGTGTTGCAGACATTGAAAAATCACTCTCAACAAAGATTATAGGCACATTCATCTCACTACTGTAAATCACACTCTCTGTCAAGTATCAGAACTAGTGAACCCATGTGCAGCACACAGAGTCAGAACACAGGTATAAAATATTAGAGTATTTAATAAGGGACAAGCAGTGAATGGGGAATGGGGTAAACTGGGCACGCAGGTGGGCAGGGCAGACAGAGCAGACAGGGCAGGTAGAGCAGACAGGGCAGGGAGGGTAGGCAGAGCAGACAGGGCAGGGGGGGTAGGTAGAGCAGACAGGGCAGGTAGAGCAGGGAGGGCAGGGAGGGTAGGAAGAGCAGACAGGGCAGGCAGAGCAGACAGGGCAGGTAGAGCAGACAGGGCAGGTAGAGCAGACAGGGCAGGGAGGGTAGGCAGAGCAGACAGGGCAGAGGGGGTGGGCAGAGCAGACAGGGCAGGTAGAGCAGACTGGGCAGGAAGAGCAGACAGGGCAGGGGGGGTGGGCAGAGCAGACAGGGCAGGTAGAGCAGACTGGGCAGGAAGAGCAGACAGGGCAGGGGGGGTGGGCAGAGCAGACAGGGCAGGTAGAGCAGACTGGGCAGGAAGAGCAGACAGGGCAGGGGGGGTGGGCAGAGCAGACAGGGCAGGTAGAGCAGGGAGGGCAGGGAGGGTAGGGAGAGCAGACAGGGCAGGGGGGGTGGGCAGAGCAGACAGGGCAGGTAGAGCAGACAGGGCAGGTAGAGCAGACTGGGCAGGAAGAGCAGACAGGGCAGGGGGGGTGGGCAGAGCAGACAGGGCAGACTGGGCAGATAGAGCAGACACAGAAGGTTGGTGAGGAGACGAGCAGCAGGTGTGTAGATGGTAGGTGTGTAGATGGTAGGTGTGTAGATGGTAAGTGTGTATATGGTAGGTGTGTAGATGGTAGGTGTGTAGATGGTAGGTGTGTAGATGGTAAGTGTGTATATGGTAGGTGTGTAGATGGTAGGTGTGTAGATGGTAGGTGTGTAGATGGTAGGTGTGTAGATGGTAGGTGTGTAGATGGTAGGTGTGTATGTGGTAGGTGTGTATGTGGTAGGTGTGTATATGGTAGGTGTGTAAATGGTAGGTGTGTAGATGGTAGGTGTGTATATGGTAGGTGTGTATGTGGTAGGTGTGTATATGGTAGGTGTGTAGATGGTAGGTGTGTATATGGTAGGTGTGTAGATGGTAAATGTGTATATGGTAGGTGTGTAGATGGTAGGTGTGTAGATGGTAGGTGTGTAGATGGTAGGTGTGTATGTGGTAGGTGTGTAGATGGTAGGTGTGTAGATGGTAGGTGTGTAGATGGTAGGTGTGTATGTGGTAGGTGTGTATGTGGTAGGTGTGTATGTGGTAGGTGTGTAGATGGTAGGTGTGTAGATGGTAGGTGTGTATGTGGTAGGTGTGTATGTGGTAGGTGTGTAGATGGTAGGTGTGTAGATGGTAGGTGTGTAGATGGTAGGTGTGTAGATGGTAGGTGTGTATGTGGTAGGTGTGTATGTGGTAGGTGTGTAGATGGTAGGTGTGTAGATGGTAGGTGTGTATGTGGTAGGTGTGTAGATGGTAGGTGTGTATGTGGTAGGTGTGTAGATGGTAGGTGTGTAGATGGTAGGTGTGTATGTGGTAGGTGTGTAGATGGTAGGTGTGTATATGGTAGGTGTGTAGATGGTAGGTGTGTATGTGGTAGGTGTGTAGATGGTAGGTGTGTAGATGGTAGGTGTGTATATGGTAGGTGTGTAGATGGTAGGTGTGTAGATGGTAGGTGTGTAGATGGTAGGTGTGTAGATGGTAGGTGTGTAGATGGTAGGTGTGTAGATGGTAGGTGTGTATATGGTAGGTGTGTAGATGGTAGGTGTGTATATGGTAGGTGTGTAGATGGTAGGTGTGTAGATGGTAGGTGTGTAGATGGTAGGTGTGTATATGGTAGGTGTGTAGATGGTAGGTGTGTATATGGTAGGTGTGTAGGTGGTAGGTGTGTAGATGGTAGGTGTGTAGATGGTAGGTGTGTAGATGGTTTGATGGCTAATTCAGAATCAAGAAAGGGAGCAGCATAATTGGATTGGACAAAATTAGATTAAAATTAGATTAAAAACACATGTTCATAATTTGCTTTCTTGATCCATGTTTATTCGTAGGCAGACATGGTTTGGGTTTACAAGGACGATTGTGATTCTTTTGACATCATGTGATGATAGGAATCTGGTTTATCTGCTTCTTACCAAAGGGATGTAAGGCCTGTTTTAATTGGTCAAGTCACAAGGGGACTCATAGTGTCATAATTGATGAAGTCAACTGACTTCTGTAGCTTTGACTTGCGCTCCCTGTCTGAATTGGACTGAAACATCTATTGTATTTATTGTTTACTCATATTTATTGTTTACATTATTCGTATTTTTCTTGTTGTAAAGCACTCAGCAAAGGAATTGTCTTTTTTTCAAAAAGCGCTGTACAAATACATTTGATTGACTGATTGATTGAACACCACTAAGTGAACTGCAATGTGAAACACAGTTACCTACAGTATGCCATTTCTGTCCATTCCAGGTGATAGCCATGTGACAAAAAGCCTGCTGAGTGAATTACTGCACCTTGCTTTACACTGACAACCCTTGCCGTTAGTCACCACACTACGTCATGTCCCTGACGTCTCGTTGCACTACCAGTGCCACTGTGCCCGATGAGTTAGAGGTATAGAGGGATGGAGGGAGGTAAAGAGAGAGAAAGAACAGGCGGAGAAGGAGAGAGGTATAGAGGGATGGAGGCAAGGGGAAGAAGAGAGAGAGAGAGAGAGAGAGAGAGAGAGACCATATGAGATGACAGCAGGGTGTCAGAGTGTGTTACACTACCAGTACATCTTTCCTTGCCACTGTGCCCTATGAGTTAGCATGGGGGATAGAGATAGGGTTAGGCCTAGGGTTAGGGTTAGGGTTAGGGCTAGGGTTAGGGTTAGGGCTAGGGTTAGGCCTAGGGTTAGGGGGGATTCGCCTCATGAGTGAGATGTTTACTGTATGCACAGTACAGTGTGTGTGTTTGTTGTTGATTCAATAATTGATTGACTGCGGGACACTGTTTAGCACTGCTCAGTTCTTAAATCAAAGCTAAATCAAAGCTCGTTCAATATGTGGTTAGCAAACTAGCAGTTTTTGATGATACGCAATTTACATGATGCAATGTTCGGTTTATTCAGCTCGGGTCACTAGTTCTGTGTCGCTGAACGAGGAGTCATAAACATCGTATTTGTTTACACCTTTGGCGCTGAAACTGATACGTGTTTTCAGATGAACACCTTTGAGGTGTTTAACAAACCACTTTTTATGTTCATCCTCGCAGGAGACGGTCACATACAGTAAGTGTGGTTTTCCTCCGCAGGTATGCATCGTGGTTACGGGACAGGGAGGCTGCCTACAGTCCTGAAGGTCAGCCTGCTGTGTCTGGTGCTACTAGGCTGCCCCCTGGTGGGGGGAAATAAGACTGAGGAGGGCCAGCCGATCAAACAGGAAGAAAACATGGAGGACCGGATGGGAATGGGAGCAGACAGACACAGCTGTCAAAGTGGCCACACTGGTCTGTTTGAAGACGGACATCACAAGACTGACGAACAACTCTGCAACGGGGATGAGCGTGGAGAGACATGGGTAGACAACTGATGACAGGGGATTTGTGTATTATTTCATAAAAGATAAAACAACAAGGTCACATTATACAATGTTCATTACAGTGTCACACAGTACTACGCACATTATAGTGTCAAGGGTACCAACAACGTCATCTAATGAATCGGCAGAAAGACCATCAAATCAAATCAAATCAACGCAAATCAAATATCATACAACAGGTGTTTTTATCATACAACAGGATACTGTTGTAAACCTAAAATGAAATGCCTAATATGAGCTCTTTCTCAACAGTGCAGGGAAATAGTAATAATAATAAGAGTAATAATACATGGATGGGAATTAAATACGTGTAATAATGTAATAATAATGTTTGTAACAATTGATGTTCCTCACTGTTCACAGTTCAAGGAAGTGAGGGCTGACGTGCTGCAGATGATTCTCGACCGACAGGAGACGATTAAGGAAGTTCAGCGCACATATCAGCTAAGCATGGTGAGCCCCCCCCCCCTCTCCCCCCCCCCCCCCCCCCCTTCTCCCCCCCACTCCGCCCACACTCATATCAGCAAGGTGAAGCCTCATAATTGAGCCCTTATGTCAGGTTGAATTGTGCTTTGAGGGTGGGCTACCTTAGAAAACGACAAGACCCAAAGTGCATGTCTTTACAGCTTTGTGATGGAAGTAAAGGGATCGAATAATTGGGTTAGGGTTAGGGTTAGGGCTAGGGCTAGGATTAGGGCTAGAGTTAGGGCTAGGGTTAGTGCTAGGGTTAGGGCTAGGGTTAGTGCTAGTGCTAGGGTTAGGGTTAGGGTTAGGGCTAGGGTTAGGGCTAGGGTTAGGGTTAGGGTTAGGGCTAGAGTTAGGGCTAGGGTTAGGGTTAGGGCTAGGGTTAGGGCTAGGGTTAGGGTTAGGGTTAGGGCTAGAGTTAGGGCTAGGGTTAGTGCTAGGGTTAGGGCTAGGGTTAGTGCTAGGGTTAGGGTTAGGGCTAGGGTTAGGGCTAGGGCTAGGGTTAGGGCTAGGGCTAGGGTTAGGGCTAGGGTTAGGGCTAGGGTTAGGGTTAGGGCTAGGGTTAGGGCTAGGGCTAGGGTTAGGGCTAGGGCTAGGGTTAGGGCTAGGGCTAGGGTTAGGGCTAGGGTTAGGGTTAGGGCTAGGGTTAGGGTTAGGCCTAGGGTTAGGGCTAGGGCTAGGGTTAGGGCTAGGGGGGATTCGCCTCATGAGAGAGATGTTTACTGTATGCACAGTACAGTGTGTGTGTTTGTTGTTGATTCAATAATTGATTGACTGCGGGACACTGTTTAGCACTGCTCAGTTCTTCATTTTGAACATTGTGGGGAGTATGTCGCTTGAGTGAACTGCTGACCTGAGAACTGTACTTCATAAGATACATACTTCATAAGATACATACTTCATAAGATACATACTTCAAAGATACGTTCAGTTAGGATGTTTCACTTATTTCTCAGGAGGGTATTGCAGACAAAACCTTCATTCTCTTCTCCTCTCTTCTCTTCTCTTCACTTTTTGTTCAACTCCATTAGAAAAATGCAGACAGTGAGAGGGAGAACATTTTGCAGTTCATCACTGCTCTGACACACCATATACGGATGGGCTATGTGAAAACCCTTGAGTTGATAGAGGACAAAGAGACGGCAGCATTGGCGTGGTCTGTACAAGTGATTATAGACCTACAAAAGGAAATCGCTGACCTGGAGAAAATAGGAAATGACCAGATCTCACACATTGAGGACCACCTCCACCTCCTACAGGTCTGTGATCCTGTCTCTGGTCAACGACAACACATCGAAACCAGGGGAGGCTGGTGGAGGTAGAAATCGGAGGACAGGCTGATGCATGGAATGAGGTATGAGGAGTGGTATCAACGTTGCATGTTTGATACGACTCCTCATTTCGTTCCATGTGTCACTATAAGCCTGTCCTCCGATTTCTACCTCCACTAGCCTCCCCTGACTTAAACCTGGTGAAACATACCAGCATTCCAAGCATTGTTGTGTTGTGTGTGTGATGTTGTGTGTGTGATGTTATACACTCACTGGCCTCCACTGGTGTGTACGCAACCTTATTGATAAACCACATAATAGCATCATTCATGCCTTGGGGCCTGAACAGTCACATACACATTCACATACACATTCACATACAAAGTCACATACACAATCACATTCACATTCACATTGTTACGACTCAGTTGTGTCTAGGGTAAAGGGAAGTACGTAACAGATTTGACTAACTAAAGGCAGGAATCTTGAGCGCGTTGGTGTGAAATAAAAGAGACCAGACCAGGATGGAGTGAACTGAATTAGTGGTATATTGTAAATAGTGTGGGGGGGGTGTACGGGCAGTGTACACACAACACAACAGACACACACAACACTAGCAGCCCACAGGCCAAGGGGACACGGATGTTGCCAAAGAAAAGAAAGTAACAAACATCTAGGAGGGTTAGGAGAGGCTACTAACTGATCCTAACTAAACATCCAAACTCAAAATACCTCTCTGACTAACTAACTACTCTGACCAAGGACATCAAAATGTACATGGTTGGCAACCACCCCTTTCCTAGTGTTTCTATACAACAGTTCCACCTACGTGTGAGAGTATAGAGGCCTCTGTCTTACCTGCCCCAGGGCCTGGACCATACAAACAACTACCCCACACACACACAATCAAGGTAGGGGAAAACAAGTGTCAGTGGGGGATACATACATCAAAGTGTACAACAAAGCATGAGCTCAGGAAGAGAGCGACTGGCATGCAACACACAGCTTAAATACTAAATGAAGGGAGTTGATTGGGGTTGGACTGGGATGGCAGGTGATTAGGAGGATTGGCAGCAGGTGCAGCAAATGGGAGTGGTGATGTCGCCCTATAAAGAAAGAGGGAAAACAGAACAGACAAACCTACGTGGAACGTAACACACATACATTCACATACACATTCACATACACAGTCACATTCACATACAACTCATACACATTCACATTCACATACAACTCATACACATTCACATGAGACTGGATTCACAAGTGTCACAACATCTGTCTCCACCACCTAAACCTCAAGTTGTTGGTCAACAGCCACCTCCCTCATACGTTGAGGTATGATCCCCAAATGACAATATTGTTTTGTGACAAGATCTTTGCCCCCCCCCCCCCCCCCCCCCCCCCCTCTCTCTCTCTCACCCACTAGGACTGGTCTGAGATCAGTGTCCACAGTGATCCAATGACAGGGGATTTTGGGAAAGCATTGTCTGACCTGTTCAACCAATTTGACAGTGAAAAAGACAGGCTGATTTCTGCAGGTAAACATGGAGAGCTTAAAGACAACATGACACTTTCCCCACGTTCAGTCAGCGTTGTGTGGCAGCCACAGGTGCCTGTATGCTTCTTCAACATGCTGTCATCTATTTTCACATAAAACAAAGACGTGATGTCGTTTCAGAATCAGAATTCTTTTTTATTTGGCCAAGTATATTTGCACATAGAGGAAACTGACTTGGTGAGGTTGGTGCATGGACATAAAAAACAATAGCAAATATTGACATGAAATTTACAAAATAGCAAAGTATTAACAAAATAGCAATAACAAATTAGTGGAATCACAATTAACAGAATTAAAGACTAAAAACAAACAAAGAAGTGCGCACCAACACACCGTGGCAGCCGTAGGAAGCGCCATCTTCACCAAGTCAATTTCCTGTATGTGCAGATATACTTGGCCAAATAAAAGGATTCTGATTCTGATTCTGATTCTGATTCTGATTCTGATTCTGATTCTGATTCTGATGGGTTTTGCAACATCACAACAAAACAGCATGACAGCATGACTGTGGAGTGACATAAAGTTACCAGTCTCCTATTATAGAAAAGATAGAGACATAGCTTGCAATTACAGTCAAATCATGTACAGGTCGGTGTACCAGATTGGTGCTACTAAACTGTGTTTGAAGTTTCTCTAACCGAATCCTGCCATTCTGTAGGATTTCGTCACCACACTGTACCAATGTGTATTGTTTGTAATGTGTGTATCCTCTGTGTCCACATGCAGATCTGGGGAGAATACAGAAGTGTGCAGGTAGGTACTGTGTTATACCACAGGGGAGGCTGGTGGAGGTAGAAATTGGAGGATGGGCTCGTTGTAATGCATAGAATGGAATGATGATTGGTATCAAACAACCTCCCCTGTGTTTTCACTATGATAAAAAATGTGCATCATACAGCAAGCTTAGTAAGCCCTCTCTCTCTCGCTCTCTCTCTCTCTCTCTCTCTCTCGCTCTCTCTCTCTCTCTCTCTCTCTCTCTCTCTCTCTCTCTCGCTCTCTCTCTCTCTCTCTCTCTCTCGCTCTCTCTCTCTCTCTCTCTCTCTCCTCCATTCATCAACAGTGGATGTAACTCTGGACCCTGATACAGCACATCCCGCTCTCATCCTGTCTGAAGATGGGAAACAAGTGAGAGATGGAGACAGACGACAGAATCTCCCTGACAACCCAAAGAGGTTTGATCCTGTTGTCAGTGTCTTGGGGAAGGAGGGCTTCTCCTCAGGGAGATTCTACTATGAGGTGCAGGTGAAGGACAAGACTGACTGGGACCTAGGAGTGGCTAGAGGGTCCATCAACAGGAAGGGGGATATTACAGCTAACCCTGACAATGGATACTGGACTGTGTGCCTGAGGGATGGGGAGTACAAGGCTCTAGCAAGCCCTCCTGTCCTCCTCTCTCTCAGTCAGAAGCCCCAGAAGGTGGGGGTGTTTGTAGATTATGAGGGGGGTCAGGTCTCCTTCTATGATGTGGACAACAGGTCTCATATCTGCTCCTTCACTGGCATCACCTTCACTGAGAAACTCTATCCATACTTTAGCCCCTGTGTTAACAGTGATGGTGCAAACTCAGCCCCACTGGTCATCAAACAGACTGAGTTTTCACCTTGGTTCAAATAAAAACAATCATGTTTTCAGAGAGAGAGAGAGGGTTGGGGAGACAGAGAGAGAGAGAGAGGGTTGGGGGGAGAGAGAGAAAGAGGGAGGGTTGGGGGGAGACAGAGAGAGAGGGAGGGTTGGGGAGAGAGAGAGGGAGAGGTTTGGGGAGAGAGAGAGAGAGAGAGAGAGAGGGTTGGGGAGACAGAGAGAGGGAGGGAGGGAGGGTTGGGGAGAGAGAGAGAGAGAGAGAGAGAGGGAGGGTTGGGGAGAGAGAGAGGGAGAGGTTTGGGGAGACAGAGAGGGAGGGAGAGAGGGAGGGTTGGGGAGAGAGAGAGAGAGAGGTTTGGGGAGACAGAGAGGGAGGGAGAGAGAGAGGGAGGGTTGGGGAGAGAGAGAGGGAGAGGTTTGGGGAGACAGAGAGGGAGGGAGAGAGGGTTGGGGAGACAGAGAGAGGGAGGGAGAGAGGGTTGGGGAGAGAGAGAGAGAGAGAGAGGGAGGGTTGGGGAGAGAGAGAGAGAGAGGTTTGGGGAGACAGAGAGAGGGAGGGAGAGAGGGAGGGTTGGGGAGAGAGAGAGAGGGAGGGAGGGAGGGTTGGGGAGAGAGAGAGACAGAGAGAGGGAGGGAGGGAGGGAGGGTTGGGGAGAGAGAGAGAGAGAGAGGGAGGGTTGGAGAGACAGAGGGAGAAGGAGAAGGAGAAGAGAGAAAGTGAGGGTTGAGAGAGTTGCTCCTTTCCCTGTGGATTTCATCTTTACGCATGTCACTTGTGGTTTAAAGGAAACTCACAGTTACAATGAAGACTACACATCTCAAAAGCAGTTCATTTAAAACCGCATTATTCAGCAAAAAGGCGTCCCTGTGCTGAAGGATAGGGAAATATAACTTTCTTTTTTTCCCTTGAACATGTTTCATTGTATACTGTACACTATGTTGTTGCTTGACCCCATTTGCACTGTATAGTCTGATTGTCCTGTCTGTAGCATTGTTGACAATGAAACAAATCATCCATTGTTGACTGGCAAAAATGAGCAATCAGTAGTACAGCACTAATATGGTACAGGGGAGGCTGGTGGGGGTAGAAATGCATGGAATGGAATCAGGAATGGTATCAATGAGCACGTCCTCCCATTTCTACCTCCACCAGCCTCCACTGGTATAGTATAATAGTGTAGTGTGAGAGAACTATTTTCTCTAAGCACCCCCCTAGTGTTCAAAGCAGCGGACTAACATCTCAAAAAAGGGGTTATTCAGAACAAGAAACAGGTGTATGAAAAGTCAGCACCACTTCCTTTTAATGGCTTGTGATTAACATGTAAGTAGACAAAAGGTAGTAATGAAGTGAGCGTTAACCTCAAGTCTTAGCTTGTCCAACGAAATGGAGAATAGTTAGTGAACAAGTTTGATTTAAATCCAATAGAGCAAAAGATGATTCAGAGGCTCCCTTCTTGCCAAATGTAATGAACACAAACGAGTTATAGACGGAATACTCTTAAACGTTGTGGCCACCAACGAGAGCACCACACTAGACTCTTTTAATATCAGATTTAGTCGGGAATCAAGTCGGGAATCAAATATACAAATAACTAGTTAATAAGAGATCTCTACTCACATGCTATATGTCAAGAGTATCTCTCCTAATTATGAGATAAGATTATAATTGGCGAAATCACAATGCTACAAACGACACCTTAACCGTATTCTGCGTCGACCATTGGGTCGTGCAAACACAAACTAAGTGATCATAAAGACCGGGTCAAAATCAATCAAAGATTCAACCGTTGCATTATCGGACAAAGAAGAGAAGCATACTCATCAATTGAGGAGATTTATTTAGACAAGAGATATATAAACTATTCAGCTTAGTTCAAGTCATACAATCAAAAGTGTAAATATAACATATAAAACATACCGTCGTAGTCGACGGTTCTCGGAAAGTAATCAATTGAAAATAAGATTGTGTAGTAAGACTATCCGTGCTAACTCACGTAAGAGATGGGATAAGAAGTCTCCTTGATTTTAGCCAACAACTGTCATCACCATCAATAGGCAGGTGTTCTGAGAGAGGATTTGTTTGTTTTGTTTCTGTCTAATGCACTGCCCAATTTAAGAGTTCAGAAATCTGAATATGAACAACTTCTCATCATTGGTACACACACACACGCACGCACACACGCACGCACACGCACGCAGGCACGCACACGCACACACACACACACACACACACACACACACACACACACACACACACACACACACACACACACACACACACACAACATCAGCCTTGCATGTTTATCAGATGGGGGCTCCTACTTAGATTGACATGTGTTGATCTCTGCTCATACAGTCTCTGAATTAATCCAAAAGTGATTACGGAGGATAAATTAAAGAGCAAATTAATTTCATAACCCTTGCCACAAAATGCTTCATAATCAGTCAGGTGAAGCATATCTAAAGTCGGCGATGCTTTCTTTTACAGTCACTATGTATATGTTACTTAAAAATAAACATGTTCCTAGTAATTGCATGACTATTACCGAATAAAAAATTGTTGGTTACTTTAGGACATCATAACAGTTACTACAGAGAAGCAGTTTCCTATGGCCTATTAAATTGGCTCGGTGTTGATTAATGTAGGTGGTGTGTTAAACATTTTTGAAATAGCCTTCAGCAGTTTCATAGCCACTATCATGATGCATTTTTATTCCAAACCCACTTAAATAAGGTTGACACAGCAAACAAATCACACGTACGTTTTTATTCATATGTAGATGTTTTCGTTGATACTAATCTGACTGCAGTGGTCCAGACTTAATGATAAAAATCTGGAATACATGTTTTTATTAACCATAGACTTTTGTTTTAATTTGTTTCTCTGGTTTCTCTCATTTGCTTTTGGCCTTCATTGCTGATTTGGTCATTTTGCCCTCTGTGGCGCTTGCCTTTTCAACAGTCTTGATGATACCAACTGCCACGGTCTGCTTCATGTCTCGCACGGCAAAGCGGCCTGAACAAAAGACATGAGGAGAGTCAGTTTGTTACTTTGATTGTAGAGTATGGACAATGAAATTACTCCAAGCCTAATGTACAAAACCCATTGGTGTTTCATACATATATACAACTACTGCTGTAGAACACTTTCTTTTTGGAATGTGTTTCTTTTTGGAATGTGTTTCTTTTTGGAATGTGTTTCTTTTTGGAATTTCTTTACAAGTGTCTTCTCTGAATAACCCTGAATAACATTCAGACAATGACAAGCTATGGATATAAATTGACCAAGTTGCAAGTCTTGGTCATATTGGAGGGTGACCACTTTCTTGTTTAAATGCCAGATTGCCCCTTTAACTACTCATAGCAGGATAATAATAATGTTACATTATTGTGTTGTCTTCTTCTGTGGTCCCTTTGACAATGTGCTGCAACATGTATGTAGTAATAATAATAATAATAATAATAATACTGAAATGTGGTAGTAGGATCCTGCTGTCTCCATGCCTGCATGCCCACCCTTTTGGCCTTATTCACATATTGATAATTATTTGTATTTGGAGGTGGGGGGCATTACGGGAGAAACCCCAGTGAAGGGGCGGAGTTACTCACCCAGGGGAGCGAAATCTGAGAAGGGTTCGACAACCATTGGTTTGGAAGGGTGGATCAAAACCATGGCAGCGTCTCCAGACTTCACCATCTTAGGGTTCTCCTCCATCACCTTCCCGGAGCGACGGTCGATCTTCTGTTGCAGCTCAGAAAATTTGCAAGCAATGTGAGCTGTGTGGCAGTCCAACACAGGGGTGTATCCAGCATGGATCTGCCCGGGATGGTTCAGGATGACAACCTTAGAAAAGAGAGCAGACATTAAAAAGCATTAACAATGGAAATTGTGTGAGATTTGAAGAGAACACAGCACTCGGGTTGTACAACTTTTCTTCTTTTAATTGTGTGACAAAGGTAATTATGAATGTCATTATCATTTTACCATCAGAACATCAACAATCAGATGCGCTGAGAGTGTGGGAACTCTTCCACAATTTCTGTACATTCCCGCCACAACTGCTGTGGTATATGTCAGTCAGCATATACACGTCTGTAGATCTGTTGTGGTCCCCATTCCTTGTTCAACCCAAGTGTAGACAAGGCCTAATTTGTTTGAATGTCATTCGTATCAGCAAGCACCTTTCACTAAAACGCTCTGGAGGTAGGGGTGGTGATGGAGGACAAGATGCAGTGGAAAGAGAACCAATTAAACCAATCACCAACCTGAGCAATGAAACATTTGGCTCCTTGCGGAGGTGTGTTTTTGCTGTCTCCTGCAACATTCCCACGCTTGATTTCCTTAACAGAGATGTTTTTCACACTGAAGCCGACATTGTCGCCGGGGACTGCCTCCGTGAGGCTCTCGTGATGCATCTCCACCGACTTGACCTCCGTGGTGATCATGGCCGGGGCGAAGGTCACTATCATTCCAGGCTTCATGATGCCTGTTTCTACTCTTCCCACCGGTACTGTTCCAATGCCTTGAGCAAGAGAGGAAGAGAAGAGTCAAACGCGTCGTTGGGACAAGTGGGCGAGGCATGAATCATCGGAACCTCTCTGTAAACCCTGACACGGTCTGTTGACCGAAACGTTGGTTATATGACCTAGTAAATTACGGGTTGTGGTTGAGTCTCGTATTTATCCAAGTTAGGAGGCATGAATCATACCTAAAGTTTTTCCTGACTTTGTGACCAGACCAGGAAAAACTACAGGCCCCAGTTATGGCCAGGGTTTAGTTAATACTGGGGACCAACTAGGCTTCACAGTTCCATTCCAGCCCAGCACAAACAAACCAGATGCAACTACTAATCAGTTAGCTGTTGATTAGTTTAATCAAGTGTGTCAGTGCTGAATTTAAACAAAAATGTGCAACCATTGGGGTGACGCAGGAATGGAGTTGACAAACGCTTGGCTGCAACCCGATGCTCAGAGTTGTTCATGATCAAGTCAAAAAGAACAGCTCTTGGCCCTGTTCTAACCCTAACCCTAACCCTAACCCTAACCCTAACCCGACTAAGTAAACAGTTGCTATAGTAAGCGTTCTAGCTTTCTGTAAATTTGTATAATTTCTCCATCTCTCATTTCTCCCGACCCCAAAGTCGTACTTTGACAACATGAGTTCAAACAAGCTGTGAAGGAAGAATTATGGAGGTTAAGCATATCAATCTCCCCATCTTATTCAATCCGTTGTTTCAGGCATTGTGTGAGCAACAGTGAGACCATTCAATCTGTTTCATACCTCCAATCTTGTACACATCTTGTAGGGGAAGTCGCAGGGGCTTATGTATTGGACGTTCCGGTGGAATGATGCCATCGATAGCGTTCACAAGTGTCTTCCCAGTATTGCTTTTGCTGTCCTTGCCGGTGACAACATTCCACCCTTTATACCATGACATCTGCAAAATATTGCATAATTAACTGCACCTTCTCTGATACACAAAAGCACCCTCAATTGGACTAAAATGGGGGTAAAAATCAAATCAAATCTGTTAGGTTTTGATAAGAACACACCTTCTCACTGGGTTCTATCATGTTGTCCCCGTGCCAACCACTTATCGGTACAAAAGGAACACCATTTATAGAAAAGCCGATCTTCTTCAGGTAAGAGGAGACCTCCTTCTTAATTTCCTCAAAACGCTTTTCACAGTACGGGGGCGTCGTGTTGTCCATCTTGTTCACTGCCACTATGAGCTGCTTGACACCAAGTGTGAAAGCAAGCAGGGCATGCTCACGAGTCTGGCCGTTCTTTGAGATGCCTGCCTCAAATTCACCTGTTCCCGCAGCTACAATCAGCACCCCACAGTCGGCCTGGGTGGGAATGATAAGGTGTTAATTTCCATATGTTTTTGGTTGATTGGACAAGATACATGCAATCTGATATAATGACTAAAGGGTTACCAGGTGCAGAGGGTATGCAAGGAGGTAAAACAAGTGAGCAACATTTTATTCTACAGTCCCTTTATTATCAGAACATGACTACAAAAGCACATTTTAGTGCATATACATAAAAGTTACTTCCACATTGGAACACGAACCAGAACGTTTTTATTGTTACCAAGAAGTCATCAATTGTTTGGAAATAATTTCATGAAAAATTACCAGAAGGCTCCAACTGTTACATAGTAATTATGTATAGTATACATGGGTTAGGGTTAGGGTTAGGGTCAGGGTCAGGGTCAGGGTCAGGGTTAGGGTTAGGGTTAGGGTTAGGGTTAGGGTCAGGGTTAGGGTTAGGGTTAGGGTCAGGGTCAGGGTTAAGGTTAGGGTTGTATAGTATAACATCAAATAGTCATATAGGACTGTAAAATAAAGTGTTACCGAAAAGCAATAATGAGACCATAATATAACATAGTTGACATTAATGATGCCCAATAACAGCAATAATTTTGAACAGTATAACTGTAAATCATCGCATGTCAGATAGTCATCAAATGATCATGATAATCAATGTGGACTATCATCAAAATGCCTATTTTTACCTACAGCTCGTATAATTATCCAAGCAGTTAAGTGGTCATAGTGATGCACTTATGAAGCACTTATTTGATGACGATATTTACCCAGAATATTGAATGAGGAAGATGTACCGGTAAGCAGGAGGTCTAAAAATAGGGCGCATCTGACTATACTTTAATGTAAAACATATGATAATACATCATGCTCACCTGAGAGGTACCAGTAATCATGTTTTTGATGAAGTCTCTATGGCCTGGGGCGTCAATAATGGTGGCATAGTATTTTTGCGTTTCAAACTTCCAGAGGGCGATGTCGATGGTGATGCCTCGCTCACGCTCAGCTTTCAGCTTGTCCATTACCCAGGCATACTTGAAAGAGCCTTTTCCCGTCTGTAACAACAGAAGGTGTGAAGGATTTTAGTCTGTGATAGTGCTCTCTATCAGTGGTGGTTTTTTGCAGGGACCCCTCTGTCAAGAACACTAAAATACATTCCAGTGGAACCACAGTGAAACCCATGAATGCGGTTGGTATGGTTTGTACAGTCGATTCATCATATTTTACAGGCCTGTTTTCCCCAGATTTAGATAAATCTGACTAGATTTATAAATCTGGTCAAAATATATATATTCTCTTTTTTAGTAGATCTAATTTATGAATCTGAATCTCAAGTTAATATATCTAAATATTGACTTTAAATCTTAAATCTGTGTTTCAAAATACATATTTAACAAAAACATACATATTTAAATTTTATCAAAATGTTTGATTCCAAAATAAATATTTCGCAAACAATCTAGAATTAATTTATGTTATATCTGTAATGCAAAATACGCATTTTAGAAAATTATATATTTAATTTAAATCTTAAATATGGATTACAGAAATAAATATTTATCTCATTAACAAATATTTAAATTAAATCTAGGGATATTAAATTAAATATTTAATTTAAATCTAAGCCTGAGATTTACAATGTATTATTTCTTACAAAATATACAGTACCAGTCAAAAGTTTGCACACACCTTCTCATTCAATGGTTTTTCTTTATTTTTGTATTATTTTCTACATTGTAGATTAATATTGAAGACATCAAAACTATGAAGGAACACATATGGAATTATGTAGTAAACAAAAAAGTGTTAAACAAACCAGAATATGTTTTATATTTTAGATTCTTCAAAGTAGCCACCTTTTGCTTTGATGACAGCTTTGCACACTCTTGGCAAGTTTGTGTCCAGACTTTTGACTGGTACTGTATGCTAATTATTCGCACTATGACAAAATTCAAACGTTAGCTCTCATCTGTAAAATTAGTAACTTGTCATTGCTATAAAGGACAGACAGTACGAAATATTGGCGAGATCGGCGGGTAACAAAGTGAGGACATGTAATTATGGAAAACAGTCGGCCAGCGACCATTGACGTACAGGCCGTGGTTAAAACATCTGCACTAAGAAATGCAACACGACCCCACTGCATAGGCTCCTCGTATAGCCAAGTATCAAGACAGAAGGACTACATCAGGAGATTTGGATTTGTTTCATTACTTAAATGTGTCGCTGTCCGGTGCTGAAATTACGACATGTATGCGGCTACCTAATCAGATTATGTGGTGCTGAAATTGTGTTTTGTACGCTTAAATGGAGACATGTATGCGGCTACCTCGCCTATCAGATTATGTGGTGCTGAAATTGTGTCTTGTACGCTTAAATGGAGACATGTTTATTCGTCTTAACTTTCTCATTCGTTTAGCTTAACGTTGTTTAACGTTTCATGTGACTAATACGTGTAGGCTGTTGATTGGTTGCAGTGATGTGTTCACTTGTTCAGTAAAGTTAGAAATTCAAACTTTGCAGATTGTAAAATGAGTCCGACTCCCCATTTAATCAAAGCAATGTCATCGCTCCAATGGATCTTTTTAGAATATATCTATTGGACAGAAGGTTGAGTGTGTTGCCACTGTATAATACAGTCCACCCTCAGAAGACTATTTTACTAGAAATTGTTTCATTGTGCAGTGTACTATCTATAGTTATACAGTCTTTAGCTGGTATTTATAAACTCTCAAATTATAGTTGCTTTGAGACTGAATAGCTGACGTATGAGATTGAGACGAAGGGCGAGGTCAAGAAAAACTCCCATAGTGCGACTGCCACGTTACTGTACACATGCCTCGAATATCGCATTAAAATAGTTTACCACGCTCAACAGTCCAGCTAAAATAGCTATATTTACAAGTACTATACTGAGCTTCCAATACAAGCTCCGTGCTCCTTTATCTCCAGAAAGCATATAGATATTTTCGTTGTCATGTTATTCTTTAGTTATGATGCAATCACAGGGTTTTTGGGATGTGCGTCCCACCTTGGTCCAATAGGCACTGATGCATAACATATGAATAGTATCTTACTTCTGAAGCTTCCTTCTCAAACTTCTCAATGGTCCTCTTATCGATTCCTCCCATTTTATAAATCAGGTGACCGGTGGTTGTGGACTTCCCAGAATCAACATGGCCTATGACCACAATGTTGATATGTACCTTCTTTTCCATTTCTTTTCTATGAGATGGAGGAAAATCATACTTTACTGTAAATATAAGCACTCCCTCATGAATGGAGAACATCTAATATATTACACATAATGCGTGAGAAGCACTATCTAAACAAATTCATTATATTATTTGTGGTATCATCTCTTCCCTAACCCACTTACCGTTGGTGCACAGGACGGCCCTCCGAATCTCAAACCAGGTTAAAAGAGAGTGTGTGGTGAGCAGGACTGTAGTTATGAAGACTTGGCTTAAAGGTGTGTTAGCCAATGATACGGCCTCTTTAGGAAGGGTGTCGCCACAGGATGGAAAACCTGTTCTTATGCACAGTTTCTGTCAAGAGTCGGCCGAATGTGCAGAAATAGTGTAAAAAAAAAAACCCAGAGAGGATTAAATTAACCTGATCTGTGGCCTGGGGTTGGTCTAGCCGGTGTTGCCTACAGCCTATGGTGTGTATCTGTACCTGCCTGGAATTGTTTCCCTCACTTACCCCAAACAGTCTGCTGCTATACTTGCAACTATCTGTCATACGCTTTTGTCTGCTGAATAATATAAAAGACAAGAAAAGCTGATCTACCTGTTATAAATGCTGACTTGGAATTATTTTTTTATTTATCTAGGTTAGTCTGAGATGCAATCTCTGTTTCAAGAGACCAGTCTTGGTTGCTGAATATCTGTCTGGTTGTACACAGCAGTAAGGAGGAACAATGTTACAGACAAATTACAAACCTACACACACACACATTACCATGAACTAACTATACATTTAGACACACACACACACACATTACCATGAACTAACTATACATTTAGACACACACACACACACATTACCATGAACTAACTATACATTTAGACACACACACATACATTACCATGAACTAACTATACATTTAGACACACACACATACATTACAATAATTGCACACATCACACACAGCACAACAATGGTTGGAATAGGTTTCACAAGGTTTATATCATTGGTTAACTGTTCAATCAAACCATTTCTATAAGGAAATATTATTCAATGCATATAGGCAGTAGGTCAATACAGGAGTGTTTCCTGTTAAATTCAAGTGGTAAAACTGTTTTTCTGCATCATTTTTAGGAAACCAAATAGTACATTTTCCCATAATAATTATAATAATAAAATAGTCATCATGTGACTGCAAGAGACAGGGTTGACATGTATTTATCCACAAATGTGTTGTAGTTTCCCAAACAGCAACTTGTAGAGTTATAGGCTGACCCCATAGCCCTTCACTTCACATGCGGACTGACACAGTGAGAGCATACTATATTGCAGGACTGCAGGAATAAAGCAAAGCCTCCAACTGAAAGGTTGCTTTAGGCCAGGTTGGCAGACAGTGCTTTTCGGACAATAATAGAAGCAAGTTCCTACCGCCCACACCACCTGTATAGACTGTAAAAAAAATATTGAAAAAAAGACTGAAATGTTGCTTCAGGCCATGAGACCACATAGCGCAAACAAGAATAGCAAGTATTTGAATGCCTTGGGCAGACTGAGGTAAGATGTGCTGAAACTTGTTGTGTAGGTTAAACTGTGCTTTCTCAGATCATGCAATAAGATGACCCTTTTCTGTTTTCATGTTCTGTATATTGTTGTTCAGATACTGAAGTCAATACACAATTTTCTAAACGGACGTTTGGTTGAATTTTAGAGTTGGAAGAAACTTGCACGGTTCTCTACCTCGACTTAGTGGCCGAGTGGGCAGAGTGTCAGAGTGTCAGAGTGTCAGAGTGTCAGAGTGTCAGAGTGTCTGCCCTGAGGCTGGAAAGTTGCAGGTTAGATCCCCAACCGAGTCGTACACTTTTAAGATGAGACCCGAAGCTTTTCTGCCTGGCACTCAGCATTAAGGAGATGGTTTAGGGGGAAGTCCCTGGGACACACTAGTGTCCTGTTTAGGGGCGTGTACTTGTACATCAAGTTGCCTCACGCTACAGAAAGAAGAGCTAGAATCCTGCCCTATACGTTGGTCCTGCACACAATGGTTTATTTCTGACTTTATAACACCGGGTTGAGTTAACAGGCCGCTGGATATGATGGAGGCACGCAAAAACAATCTGGTTCGATCAACAACAGATAGAGAGATACTTCTAAAAACAAATGTCAATGTAAAAACAGTGAACCATACCTAAGGGGACAGTCCCGTCCCGTCCCCCCCCCTCACGCCTCACCACCTGTTGTATAGGAGGTGCTTTGCATATAGCCTGTTGAAACATTTCCTCAGATCTGCCCTAAGGGGAGTAAGTGGTCAGTTTGTACTTGTTCTTTCAAGTCGGTTGGAGGACAATCCAGACAGTTGTTAAGTGCTAACTGCTATATAGGAATCAGAGCAGCTGAACTTAGACCTAATGGAACCAACGTGAACTACAGTAGGCACTCGTGATTATGTATAATATATAATAATATATAGAATACATACTATATATATATAAACTGCCTTCTCTACAGACAACTGCCTTCTCTTCTCAACAACACGTCCTTTGAGAGCTCAGTGGTTAACACTAAAGACAGTATGTCTTTATGGGTTTTATATTGCATGTGCCTCCAAATAATTATTGTTTAATCTTAGTTTTTAACTGGAACTTTTTGTTCCAAACTGCACTTACGTACTTCAATAAAATATATTTTGAGAGAATATGCATTGTTTGTTTACAAACTCTCCTTTGACAAGAACAATTAACTGGAGTAATATAGATGTTGGGTAATAGCCTATAGTAATAGGGTAATAATAACACAGTTGTACGAAACGTTTTGAGTCATTCTTCAAGTATCATATCTTAATAACAACTATGGGGATGGGGACCAAGAATATCTCTGTGTCCACATCTCTGAGGACCTCTGGCTATTTTGCACTTCTGGTTAGACGCTAACTGCATTTCGTTGTCTCTGTACTTGTACTCTGCACAATGACAATAAAGTTGAATCTAATCTAATCTAATCTAATATTGTCCACAGAAGACCTAATTTTGTTACATGTGGACAGTGCCAGAATAAATGCAAAACTGTTTCTAGATGCACATCACAGACAGTACTGTGTGTGTGCGTGTGTGTGTGTGTGTGTGTGTGTGTGTGTGTGTGTGTGTGCGCGCGTGTGTGTGCCTGCGTGTGTGTGCGTGCGTGCATGCGTGTGTGTGTGTGTATGAGAGAGAGAGAGAGAGAGAGAGAGAGAGAGAGAGAGAGAGGGGATGTGTGGCCATATGGGCTGTGTTATTGGTGTTACCCACATCACTTCTGTGTGCATGTAAACATGCACTAACCTGATTGCCCTTCTGGACACATCATCTCTTAACACTTTTTTGTTTACTACATTATTCCATATGTGTTCCTTCATAGTTTTGATGTCTTCAATATTAATCTACAATGTAGAAAATAATAAAAAATAACGAAAAACCATTGAACGAGAAGGTGTGTCCAAACTTTTCACTGGTACTGTACAGGAAGACAGCGATGCATTCCAGCATGCATGCCTGTTCCGGCACCAAGGAAGACCAAGGCTACCTGTCCTAATCTGACTACCGCCCTCTGGCTTTCCTGTCAGTCATAATGAAGTGCTTTGAGGGGCTGGTTAAGTCCCGTATAAATTCCTCTCTACCTACAACACTGGACCCGTTCCAATTTGCATATCGTCAACAACAACAGCTCCACTGATGACGCCATTGCCCTCACCCTACACACTGCTGTATGTCACCTGGACGAGAAGGGCACCCTACACACTGCTGTATGTCACCTGGACGAGAAGGGCACCCTACACACTGCTGTATGTCACCTGGACGAGAAGGGCACCCTACACACTGCTGTATGTCACCTGGACGAGAAGGGCACCCTACACACTGCTGTATGTCACCTGGACGAGAAGGGCACCCTACACACTGCTGTATGTCACCTGGACAAGAAGGGCACCCTACACACTGCTGTATGTCACCTGGACGAGAAGGGCACCTATGTGAGAATGCTGTTTATTGACTACAGCCCAGCATTCAACACCATAGTCCCCTCCAAGCTCATGACCAAGGTCTCAACACCTCCCCGGACCCTGGGCTTCCTGACCGGCAGACCCTAGGTGGTGACCATTGGGTGCACCAACTCCTCCACTCTGACTCTCAATAC
>NW_028153234.1:82546-87546 GCF_951799395.1 Argentina silus
TATAAATAAATAGCTTTATTATTTCGTTCTCGTCCCTGTCTGCCTCGTCCCTGTCTGCCTCGTCCCTGTCTGCCTCGTCCCTGCCTCGTCCCTGTCTGCCTCGTCCCTGCCTCGTCCCTGTCTGCCTCGTCCCTGCCTCGTCCATGTCTGCCTCGTCCCTGTCTGCCTCGTCCCTGTCTGCCTCGTCCCTGTCTGCCACGTCCCCGTCTGCCTCGTCCCTGTCTGCCTCGTCCCCCTGGTGATGTTACAACATACACACACACACATACACACACACACACCTCACCCACCCCTGGTGATGTTACAACATACACACACACACACACACACACACACACACACACACACACACACACACACACACACACACACACCTCACCCACCCCTGGTGATGTTACAACATCTGAGTATGTATGCATGTATGTTCATGTATGTTCATGTATGTTCATGTATGTTCTCATCCAATAGATCATGTGGTGAGGTTAGATGGCTTTCATGAAAAAAAGCCACTTGAAGTGTCAGTCTCCCACCACCATGAAGTAGAAGGTTTATGAAACATTTGTCCAGCAGGTGGCAGCATAGTAGTACACTTTACAACATACACACACACACACACACACACACACGCGCACACGCACGCGCACACGCACACACGCACACACGCACACACGCACACACACACACACCACATGCATGATGATTATGTTCTTCACATATCTGAATCTAGCTTAGTGTGCAAATTCACAATGGTCACGAGGAATTGAGTTAATCAGGGGACCACCATACCCTGCCTCAGGGGACTTGACAGCACCACAGAACTGGAGTGAAAGTAAAGTAGATGGAAGTATGGCTGCGACCAGGCTGAATATAGAGCGTTGGTCCTCCTCTGGTCAGCCAGTTCCAGTGTTCAGAGTTATTATACAATTAAAGGTGGTAAACTACATATATAAAACTATTGAGGGGACTTGTGTCCCACATTTCTAGTCCATCCATGTCCATGTTGCTCTCCTTGTTGGTCTCCAAGACAAATTAGAGAAACCATCAAAGAGAGCGTTGGACGAGCAATGGTAGAGAGAGATTCTGAAGAAAATGCTTGTAATAAGATAACTCTCTTCTGGTCAAGGCTTACACGCAGAATTTGAAGCCCTGCAAGTTCAGAACAGAAACATAAATGACAGTTACTTAAAGATGGAGAACAATCTAAAGGGTGAGTGGAAGCTTTTTTCATTGTGCCAATATCAGTACTGTATATCATATCTTCTTACATGTGCATGTGGAGTGAATTCATACAAACAAGTTATTGCTTCACAGACACACTGAAGAACTTAGAGGACCAGAAGAAGAGCAATGAAAACCTCTCAGATACAAAGGACAAGGAACTCTCTGGTGAGTTCCTTGTCCATTATGATTGTCAAATCATAATGGTCTCTAAGGAGTTTATCAAACAACTGAATATATGAATGAATATTCTACCATTAATTGTAACGTATCTACTCCTTGCCTTTCTCTCCCGAACAGACATGAAAACAAAACTTGAGGAAGAACAGAAAAATTCCAGTGCACTTTATGCAAAAGGGGCTGCTCTGGAGGGTGAACTTTCAGGTGAGATGTTTCCACAGGACAGAAAGAGACTACTTAGGCTACTATCAATATTGTATATCACATCTTCGTACATGACTTTGTGTAAAAAACATTTTTTGTTTCAACAGACACACTGAAGAAGTTGGAGGACCAGAAAAAGAGCTATGAAAACCTTTCAGATACTAAGGACAGGGAACTCTCTGGTGAGTTTGTTCATCCAAGTCCTTTATGTGTTCATTCCAAGACATATTCAAAACAACAGTTCAACAAATCACTCAAGTGTGGTCATTTCCTGCCTTTTCACAACAAGAAAAACAAGTGTCCTCATCATAAGAAGCCTAATATACATGTTTTCAGTTATCAGTTGTTCTCGCCACCTATTGATGAATTGTTTTGGTCTCTGAGGGGTTTATCCTCTGCAGCTGAATGCCCTATTAGACACATTTCTGCCTAAAAACCAGACCCAAACTAAACTGCTTATAACATTAGAAATATGATGATCAGATGCAAAAGCAGGATGCCATTTGATAGGTAACACTTTGAGGTTTTGCGTGGATATGCTCAGATCATAGTTCAGAATAACATACGACACATGACAAGGAGATAAAGTAATCAATAATCAAATTAAGAATTTGGGCCAATCATGGGCCTGTCCGGCTTAAGAGGTTATCAACCAACTGGATGCATGAATGATTATTCTGATAACACCATTAAATCATTCTCAATAGGACATGTGCATATTAAACAGCAGAGTGATATTTGCTTGAATGTGTGATTTGTGCTAGATATCTACTCCTTCTTTTCTCTCCCAAACAGACGTGAAAACAAAACTTGAGGAAGAACAGAACAATTCCAGTGCGCTTTCTGCGAGAGGCACTGCTCTGGAGACAGAACTATCAGGTGAGATGTTTCCAGAGGACAGAAACAGATACTGGTCAGTATCTCTGGCCACTATCAATATTGTGTATCATGTTCCGCGAATGACTTACAAAACAATCATTAACTTGAGTTCCTTGTACCCATAAATGTTTGTAGAGCAATGATGATGGACTTGTTTTTAAATCTGTTTTCTGTTGTAAGTATGTTCTATGTTGAAACGTGTGTACTGTTTGTATTGTGTTGTGTCGATGTACTCTGTTTTGGTAGTATTGTGTTCTATTGTTATTATATTATATATATGATATCTACTCCTTTTTGTCTCCCGAACAGATGTGAAAAACAAACTTGAGGAAGAACAGAAAAATTCCAGTGCACTTTATGCAAAAGGGGCTGCTCTGGAGGGTGAACTTTCAGGTGAGATGTTTTCACAGGACAGAAAGAGACTACTCAGGCTACTATCAATATTGTATATCACATCTTCGTACATGACTTTGTGTAAAAAACAGTTTTTGTTTCAACAGACACACTGAAAAAGTTGGAGGACCAGAAAAAGAGCGATGAAAAGGAACTCTCTGGTGAGTTTGGTCATCCAAGTCCTTTATGTGTTTTTACAACAAGAAAAACAAGAAAAGGGCTTGAAGGAACACAGCAAACAGTCAACTCATAGATGCATATTGTAACTGCTTGAATGTGTGTGATATGTACTAGATATCTACTTCTCTCCCAAACAGACGTAAAAACTAAACTTGTGGAAGAACAAAACAAATCCAGTGAACTCTCTGAGAGAAAGACTGCTCTGGAGAGAGAACTTTCAGGTGAGATGTTTCCATAGGACAGAAACAGATACTGCTCAGTACTGCTAGGAATGACTGGTTGGAGTCCTGCAAAACATCTCAGCCTATCATGACTAAGTGTACTCATCATAAGAAGCCCTATACCTCTATTTTCTGTTACAGAGACAAAGAAAACACATGAAGAGCAGAAGAAGGAACTGTGTGTACTTATTAAAGATAAGGCTGACCTCACATGTCATCAACTAGCATCAGGTGAGCCTTATTCTGTGATACCACCCTGCCCCCTACTGGGCATCACTGGGTAGTGACACGAGACAGGGCTCAGACCCATTATGCCATTCAGTAAAAGTCTTATAATAATGATGTCAATAGATGGAGAATAGGCCAATTAGATCAATTAGATGTGGAACAGGGAAAGTGAATCAGACGTATAGCGTTGGTCCGCCAGTTCCAGTGTTCGGAGATGATTTTCAATTAAAAGTGGTAAACTACATATATAAAACTATTGAGGGGACTTCGCACATTTCTAGTCCATCCATGTCCATGTTGCTCTCCATGTTGGTCTCCAAGACAAGCGCGGGCCACGCCCCTCTCTTTTGTATCCTTCTGAGCAACACTGCCCTCTGGGGCTATGGGGTGTGTAGTCAGTTATGGAGTGTCTAGTCAGTGCAATCAAATCTACCTAGACCTGGTGTCGTCACACTAGACATCATTGATACAACAGCATTGTAAAGGCCCAGTATAAACTATGTATATGTCCTCCACAGTGGACGTCACTCTGGACCCTGATACAGCACATCCTTCGCTTATCCTGTCTGAAGATGGGAAACAAGTGAGAATGGGAAACAAATATCAGAATCTCCCTGACAACCCAAAGAGGTTTAGTAGGTATAGCAATGTCTTGGGGAAGGAGGGCTTCTCCTCAGGGAGATTCTACTATGAAGTTCAGGTGAAGGACAAGACTGGCTGGACATTAGGAGTGGCTAGAGAGCCCATCAACAGGAAGGGGGAGATCAAACTTAGCCCTGACAATGGATACTGGACTATGTGGCTGAGGGATGGGAAGTACAAGGCTCTAGCTGATCCTCATGTCCTCCTCTCTCTCAGTCAGAAGCCCCAGAAGGTGGGGGTGTTTGTAGATTATGAGGGGGGTCAGGTCTCCTTCTATGATGTGGACAACAGGTCTCATATCTACTCCTTTACTGGCATCACCTTCACTGAGAAACTCTATCCATTCTTCAGCCCTCATCTTAATGATGGTGGTAAGAACTCAGCCCCACTGGTCATCACTCCTGTCAATTAAACAGACTGAGTTATAATCTTTGTGGGATTTCATGTTTTTCGGATTTTCATTTTTCGTTCTTTTACTTTTTTACTTTTTTACTTTTACTTTTTTTTTCTTGATATGATGTAGAGAAACCCTGTTTAAGTGATTCACAGAAACAGTATAGAACATATTGTGATGGTCATGTATTTTCACACAAAACTAAAAAGATGAAATGAGATGAGATGAGATGCTTCAATGCAAATGTCTGATATCTGATCCCCTCTCATTGAATGTAACGTACTTGATTGCTTATATGTTTATTATCATTGAATACAGGATAAGATTTTAATGTAAATTTGGTTGAATAAAGATGTTATTGCTAAAGTGGTTCGCTGAATCTCTTTATTGACACACAGTAGATGATGCTCATAGAAAACAGATACTCATGTAATTACACTGGTAGATAAAACACAGACACA
>NW_028153234.1:97546-105046 GCF_951799395.1 Argentina silus
TATTAAACAGCAGAGTGATATTTGCTTGAATGTGTGATATGTGCTAGATATCTACTCCTTCTTTTCACTCCCAAACAGACGTAAAAACTAAACTTGAGGAAGAACAGAACAATTCCAGTGAACTCTCTGAGAGAAAGACTGCTCTGGAGAGAGAACTTTCAGGTGAGATGTTTCCATAGGACAGAAACAGATACTGCTCAGTACTGCTAGGAATGACTGGTTGGAGTCCTGCAAAATATCTCAGCCTATCATGACTAAGTGTACTCATCATAAGAAGCCCTATACCTCTGTTTTCTGTTACAGAGACAAAGAAAACACATGAAGAGCAGAAGAAGGAACTGTGTCTACTTATTAAAGATAAGGCTGACCTCACATGTCATCAACTAGCATCAGGTGAGCCTTATTCTGTGATACCACCCTGCCCCCTACTGGGCATCACTGGGTAGTGACACGAGACAGGGCTCAGACCCATTATGCCATTCAGTAAAAGTCTTATAATAATGATGTCAATAGATGGAGAATAGGCCAATTAGATCAATTAGATGTGGAACAGGGAAAGTGAATCAGACGTATTGCGTTGGTCCGCCAGTTCCAGTGTTCGGAGATGATTTTCAATTAAAAGTGGTAAACTACATATATAAAACTATTGAGGGGACTTCGCACATTTCTAGTCCATCCATGTCCATGTTGCTCTCCATGTTGGTCTCCAAGACAAGCGCGGGCCACGCCCCTCTCTTTTGTATCCTTCTGAGCAACACTGCCCTCTGGGGCTATCGGGTGTGTAGTCAGTTATGGAGTGTCTAGTCAGTGCAATCAAATCTACCTAGACCTGGTGTCGTCACACGAGACATCATTGATACAACAGCATTGTAAAGGCCCAGTATAAACTATGTATATGTCCTCCACAGTGGACGTCACTCTGGACCCTGATACAGCACATCCTTCGCTCATCCTGTCTAAAGATGGGAAACAAGTGAGAATGGGAGACAAATATCAGAATCTCCCTGACAACCCAAAGAGGTTTGATCCTGTTGTCATTGTCTTGGGGAAGGAGGGCTTCTCCTCAGGGAGATTCTACTATGAGGTGCAGGTGAAGGACAAGACTGAGTGGAACCTAGGAGTGGCTAGAGAGTCCATCAACAGGAAAGGGGATATTACAGCTAGCCCTGACAATGGGTACTGGACTGTGTGGCTGAGGGATGGGGAGTACAAGGCTCTAGCTGGCCCTTCTGTCCTCCTCTCTCTCAGTCAGAAGCCCCAGAAGGTGGGGGTGTTTGTAGATTATGAGGGGGGTCAGGTCTCCTTCTATGATGTGGACAACAGGTCTCATATCTACTCCTTTACTGGCATCACCTTCACTGAGAAACTCTATCCATTCTTCAGCCCTCATCTTAATGATGGTGGTAAGAACTCAGCCCCACTGGTCATCACTCCTGTCAATTAAACAGACTGAGTTATAATCTTTGTGGGATTTCATGTTTTTCAGATTTTCATTTTTCATTCTTTTGCTTTTTTATTTTTACTTTTTTTTTCTTGATATGATGTAGAGAAACCCTGTTTAAGTGATTCACAGAAACAGTATAGAACATATTGTGATGGTCATGTATTTTCACACAAAACTAAAAAGATGAAATGAGATGAGATGAGATGCTTCAATGCAAATGTCTGATATCTGATCCCCTCTCATTGAATGTAACGTACTTGATTGCTTATATGTTTATTATCATTGAATACAGGATAAGATTTTAATGTAAATTTGGTTGAATAAAGATGTTATTGCTAAAGTGGTTCGCTGAATCTCTTTATTGACACACAGTAGATGATGCTCATAGAAAACAGATACTCATGTAATTACACTGGTAGATAAAACACAGACACACACACACGACACTGTAGGAGGTAGGTAGCTTTATATGTACTCAAAGCATTACATTGCATGTGCGCACACACACACACACACACACACACACACACACACACACACACACAGCAAAGTCATCTATAGTACATACATACACCTCCAATACGTATTCAAAACACATTTTGTCATCATCATATATAAATTATAAAAATTAGACATTAAAAAACATTAGAATCCAACATATCTGAGCTGTAAACCATTTCCATATGTATTTAAAGTAGAAGACAAAGAGAGGATAACACTCTGGGGGAGAACTGTACTCTCCTGTACTCTCCTGTACTCTACTGTACTCTCCTGTACTCTCCTGTACTCTCCTGTACTCTACTGTACTCTCCTGTACTCTACTGTACTCTTCTGTACTCTACTGTACTCTCCTGATTCTACTGTGTTTCACTATAGTTGGAATAGGTTGATACATCAGGGAGACTTGTTTTCACACAGCTGGTTGAGAAAGACCATGACAGGGTTAAATCAAGGGAGGGCAAGAAGAAGAAGAAGTAGAAGAGGGGGGGGAGAGAGATAGTGGGGGGGGCGATGTAGAGTTGCATCATTGTGACCTGCGTACCTGTGTTTGTGTCGTAGGCTTTTAAAACCAGGTACTGTTTCAACAGTCACACTGAAGAAGTTAGAGCACCAGAATAATGAGCTGTGAAAAACCTCTCAGATACTCAGGATAAGGAACTCTGGTGAGTTTGATCATTCATGTACATTCTGTGTATATTCTGCCCCCTACTGGGCATCACAGGGTAGTGACAAGAGACAGGCCTGAGATCCATTCTGCCAGTCAGTTTTAGTTCTATTATGAAGGCAGTAGATGGAGAATAGGGAATTTAGATATGGGACAGGGAGGGTGAAGTTCTGCCTACGTGGCCTTCAAGAAACTGCATTGGGAAGAAGCTGCTGGTTGAGAGGTAACAATAGCATAGCTGCCAGAGATAACATTTTATTTAAAGATTCCTCAAGTTACGACTGTAACTACAGTATCAACAACTGTTCAACTGTCTATGCAGAGTTTAATAAGTACTTCTGAGAGGCTTGCTAACAACCTCCACATAACTTTCAATGACATAGTATGAACTATTCTGTAGATAATGTACATATAAACATACATCCAGTAGTATCAACTATTCTGTAGATAATGTACATATAAACATACATCCAGTAGTATCAACTATTCTGTAGATAATGTACATATCAACATACATCCAGTAGTATGAACTATTCTGTAGATAATGTACATGTGAACATCATACAGTAGTATGAACTGATTAGACAGGTGTAAGATTATGTCAATAGATGTGGTGACCTGACTACAGTGGTCTCTTCTGTGTCCACAGAGCTGAGGAGGATGCAGCAGTATGCAGGAATGTGCTGTTTAAACATGTAATACATTGATGATGTATGACAGTGAATGCCCCCCCCCCCTCCTTGACCTGTGCTTTGGGCTCTGGTGCTACACATGAATGCAGGCATGACAGAGGTCAGATGATCAGGATGCTCAGTACTGTGTTGACAAGGAACAAACATTCTTAGTTAGTCTACAGTTGGTCATGGAGACATGTTTGAATTGCCTCTATACAACGGTTTGATCACAACAAGCATTATGATTGGCGGAGAGACGTTCAAAGCTTTATTCCCTGATAAAGTAACAGCTATGACATGTTTACCTGTTTTCCATACATTGCAGTCATATGCGAGTTTGTGACCATTGTATAAATGCGATAAGTCACTTGAGTCTGTGCTTCATCCTGAATAAAGTCACAGCTGATGGGTTTGCGGCCTCCGCTGTGACTTTATTCAGGATAAAGCACGGCCTCTCATTCCTTATTGCTTCATTAGCAACACTGTTACGACTCGAGGTGAAAACTCGTCCACGTCTAGGGGCTGTAGAGGAGTCGCAACAAAAAGGTAGTACACCGAACATATTGTAGGAATTATACAACAACAAGCCACACTAATATTCAGGTATATATTTACTCAGGGTAAACACAAACACGAGACACACGGCAAGGGGAAAAGGGAACTAAGAGTGGTGCCAACGCAAAGAAATCATGAACAAAAGTGATGTCCTAACCCAGTGCAATAGTAAGCTATACTATCAAGTTTATGCTAAAATGCTATGCTACACTAGACTAATACATACATGGGGCGGCACCCACTCCTAACCTGGTGAATTGTAACAGAGATAAGCCGACGTGGTGGAAATGTAAACCCATGGGTCTCTTACCTATTCACCTTACCCCTATGGCGTACAAATAACAGAGACAAACTGAGAAAAAACTACGTAAACAATGACTACAACCTAATGAAAGAAAACACGATGTAAACTATAATATGTATGGGCTTCGAACAAACAAGGCAATAGCGAGTCGACGGCAGCCACAAGACTACAATGAAACGGGTCGACTCTGGAGGGGAAGACAGGCGGAACTTTTAAAGGAAACGGACAGCCCTCTGATTGGACAGGAACAGATGAGTGAAGGGGACGAATGGCCAATTGTTGATGGTCACCTGAATGCAGAATGACAGGGTAAGGTAGAAACAGAAGGAAACACAAAACACAACAAGGACACACGAACATGCAGCAGTGGGAACGTAACAACACTGACCAAGGACTGATGTCCAAGGACTTAGGTCCAGCACCTAACAGTGTGGTGCAACGACAATAACCTAGCTCTCAACACCAGGAAGACCAAAGAGCTCATTGTGGACTTCAGGAAGTCTAAAGCTGGCGCACACACCCCCATCCTCATCAACGGGACTGAGGTGGAGCGAGTCACCAGCTTCAAGTTTCTGGGTGTCCACATCTCTGAGGACCTCTCCTGGACCCTCAACACCTCCACCCTGATAAAGAAGGCTCACCAGCGTCTCTTCTTCCTGAAGAGACTAAAGAAGGTCCACCTGTCTCCTCAGATCCTGATGAACTTCTACCGCTGCACCATCGAGAGCATCCTCACCAATTGTGTCACCGTTTGGTATGGCAACTGCTCGGCATCTGACCGGAAAGCTCTGCAGAGGGTGGTGAAAACTGCCCAACGCATCACCGGTTCCTCACTCCCCTCCATTGAGGCTGTCCAGAGCAAACGATGCCTGCGTAAGGCACGCAGCATCGTCAAGGACACTTCTCACCAGGGTGGGAATTTCACGACGGCCACGACGGCCTTGGCCTTGATGCCCTGTGAAAAAATGTTCAATTTACGGCCAAGGTGGCCTTTGAGCCCCTGTCAAAGTTCCAGTGTAAACAACTAGTGCGCACAGTAGGTTAGTCCCGCGTCTGTGGATCAGAGCGATGCTCTGCTGTGATTGTTCCAAAATAGAACTTGCGCAACTTCGCGAGCCGCGCAGGTGAAGTATCAACATCACATGCAAGAAGAACGTCAACCAGCCTCCTCCTCAGCCTCCTCCTCAGCCTCCTCCTCAGCCTCCTCCTCAGCCTCCTCCTCAGCCTCCTCCTCAGCCTCTCAAAACGGGAGCAAGACAAGCACAGCCTATTTAAAGTTAACGTTACATTTTTTTTGCGTCATGAAAACTAGCGATAGCTAGCTAGTTGGGATAGCGCTAACGTCTTCCCTTCCTCAGGGAAAAGAGGTCAGCATATAGTGTTGCTTCTACTAGCAGATAGCTGTCAGCTACGGTCAGCTTTCAATCTAGTATTTTTCTTGCTAAGCGGTTTTGATATAATACATGACTGACTTATGTGGTTTATGGCTGAACTTAACGTATACGTTTAAGAAACACTATTGCTATTCAGCCATTTGTAATGTTAAAACGACTGGTGTTGACGTTAGTGCTCCACTTTTCTGTCATGTTGATTGACTAGCGGTAGCTGGTGAGGTGTCACTAGTTAGGATACGTCTCTCTTTGGAGGGGAAAAAAGGTCGGCATCTATAAGTTACTTGAACCTGTGAATTTAGCCATTTCTCGCCATTTCTCGAAGGTTGGTTACAGATTAACAGCTTGCTGACTGTGATTTTCTTCGCCAAAAGTGGTCCTTGTACAAGCCTAGAATTCTGACATATAAATAAATAGCTAAAAGTAAGAAGTAGTTTGTCTTCTCCTTCAAATAAAGAACACGTTTTCTCACACTAGGCTAGAGGGTTATCTAGGCTAGAGGGTTAACTAGGCTAGAGGGTTATCTAGGCTAGAGGGTTAACTAGGCTAGAGGGTTACCTAGGCTGGAGGGTTATCTAGGCTAGAGGGTTACCTAGGCTACTGGGTTACCTAGGCTAGAGGGTTATCTAGGCTAGAGGGTTACCTAGGCTAGAGGGTTACCTAGGCTAGAGGGTTACCTAGGCTGGAGGGTTATCTAGGCTAGAGGGTTACCAAGGCTAGAGGGTTACCTAGGCTAGAGGGTTATCTAGGCTAGAGGGTTACCTAGGCTAGAGGGTTACCTAGGCTAGAGGGTTACCTAGGCTAGAGGGTTACCTAGGCTAGAGGGTTACCTAGGCTAGAGGGTTATCTAGGCTAGAGGGTTACCTAGGCTACTGGGTTACCTAGGCTAGAGGGTTATCTAGGCTAGAGGGTTACCAAGGCTAGAGGGTTACCTAGGCTAGAGGGTTACCTAGGCTAGAGGGTTACCTAGGCTAGAGGGTTACCTAGGCTAGAGGGTTACCTAGGCTACTGCATCTGACAGCTGACTGACTCCTGCTGTAGTTGCGTTACCATCAAACATCTTAATGCACGCAGATGCGCATTTTCTGTAGCCGAATTTTCACGAATGCAAGATAGAATATGTGAATGAGCTGGATGGAAACGCAACCAGTGTTGGCAAGTAACTGAATACATGTATTTGGGATTACGTATTCAGAATACAAAATTATGAGTAACTGTATTTTGTTACAGTTACATTTTCATTGAGTGGTATTTAGAATACAGTTACTTTGGTCAATTGTAGGGGTTACTTTTGGAATCCTTCTTATATGAATTTCTGGGCTTTTTGAACTCAAATTCTGACATTTCTTTAGTTTTTCAATGTTTTTAAATTAAAACAAATGTTTTAATCCATAATTAATGTTTCTTGGTGAATGAGAATGTTAAGGTATTAATCTGAAAGGTAAAACCAGCGTAATTTAACCCAACGGCCTTTGTGCCCTGTCATGTGGCCTTTGTGCCCTTAAAAAAAATGTGAACGGGAAGGCCAAATGGCCTTGCCCCTAAAATGACGAAATTCCAAGCCTGATACACACACATCGGCACAGCCTTCATGTGTCTTTCTGTTGTGAGGTTAGTTAGAGGAAGTAATATGATTTACAAGAAATGCATCAATGTCAGTGGTCAGCAGTATCTTACAGAAGTCATTTTAAGAAATGCATCATCGTTACTGGTCAATGAAAGAGGAAACAAAAATGCAAAAGGTCACGTAAAGCAATAACGGTTCACAAACGGTAAACTCGCTCCTCAGGTTCAAATACCCCCATCCGCTGCATCAAATTGCTAGCTTTTCGTGTCATGGCTGAATTAAATTGTGTGGAGCAACTCGGAGTGCAAGGCCACTGTTTCTGCACCTTGACGTCTGTTTCACTAGCAAGGCATGTCATAGGTATCTGGTGTGCAAGCACAGGAGACTTGAGTGTGCTTGT
>NW_028153234.1:110046-130046 GCF_951799395.1 Argentina silus
AACCAACTGGATGTGTGAATGATTATTCTGATAAAACCATTAAATCATTCTCAATAGGACATGTGCATATTAAACAGCAGAGTGATATTTGCTTGAATGTGTGATATGTGCTAGATATCTACTCCTTCTTTTCTCTCCCAAACAGACGTGAAAACAAAACTTGAGGAAGAACAGAACAATTCCAGTGAACTCTCTGAGAGAAAGACTGCTCTGGAGAGAGAACTTTCAGGTGAGATGTTTCCATAGGACAGAAACAGATACTGCTCAGTACTGCTAGGAATGACTGGTTGGAGTCCTACAAAATATCTCAGCCTATCATGACTAAGTGTACTCATCATAAGAAGCCCTATACCTCTGTTTTCTGTTACAGAGACAAAGAAAACACATGAAGAGCAGAAGAAGGAACTGTGTCTACTTATTAAAGATAAGGCTGACCTCACATGTCATCAACTAGCATCAGGTGAGCCTTATTCTGTGATACCACCCTGCCCCCTACTGGGCATCAATGGGTAGTGACACGAGACAGGGTTCAGACCCATTATGCCATTCAGTAAAAGTCTTATAATAATGATGTCAATAGATGGAGAATATGCCAATTAGATCAATTAGATGTGGAACAGGGAAAGTGAATCAGACTTGTAGCGTTGGTCCTCCTCTGGTTAGCCAGTTACAGTGTTCAGAGTTCAGTTACAATTAAAGGTGGTAAACTACATATATAAAACTATTGAGGGGACTTGTGTCGCACATTTCTAGTCCATCCATGTCCATGTTGCTCTCCTTGTTGGTCTCCAAGACAAATTAGAGAAACCATCAAAGAGAGCGTTGGACGAGCAATGGTAGAGAGAGAGCACGGGCCACGCCCCTCTCTTTTGTATCCTTCAGGCAGGAAGTCCACCTGACAGTGTGTCTGAGCAACACTGCCCTCAGGGGCTATGGGGTGTGTAGTCAGTTATGGAGTGTCTAGTCAATGCAATCAAATCTACCTAGACCTGGGGTCCAATGTTCCCTCTAAGCTGCGCGCCTGTGCAATCGCTCACTGCTCGCACATTCTCAGCGCACAAGAAAATCTATGCAGCGCATGAAATAAAATTCACCATAAACGTATTATTTAATATCTAATATTAGACCTAATCTAATCTAATTAATTAGACCAATAATGTGTTTTTTGTACCATTTTTCAATGTAACACAGTGAGTGACAGGTGTCCAGCCAATGATACGATACGGTTTACTTACGCTACGCAGCCAATCATAGCATTGATAGTGCTTGCATATGTGCCCTGCCCATACGCACCATGCAGGTTAGCTAGCTGACAACAATGCGGCGGAGTTAACCCATTTGTGCCGGATGCTGCGTAGCGCAGCATTGCATCTACCTCCGGTTGCTGCGTTACGCACATTTGAATTTGCCGCCAGTTGCTGCGTAGCGCAGCATTTTTGATTTGTCGTAATGGACTGGACCACAGCCAGGCCAAAGCAGGACTCTCACATATAACATATAACATACTATACATCCCATGAACAACAAGATTTTTGTCTTTTTCATTTTAAGTGGGCCAAATCGCTTATATTAAAAGTAAACTAATGAAAATTGCTGCTGTAATTTGATTCTTTTAATAAGCCATGTAACTTGCTATGATCCAAGGTTTTGAACAGGTGTGATACTGGTGTGTGGCCACAGCGTGCACATCTGATGTTGCTCACAGTGGTCCTCAGTGTGCTCAGGGAGCTTGTGTGTATGCCCAGACACATGAAAAATTAGAGGGAACATTGCTGGGGTCGTCACACTAGACATCATTGATACAACAGCATTGTAAAGGCCCAGTATAAACTATGTATATGTCCTCCACAGTGGACTTCACTCTGGACCCTGATACAGCAAATCCTTGGCTCATCCTGTCTGAAGATGGGAAACAAGTGAGATTGGGAGACAAATATCAGAATCTCCCTGACAACCCAAAGAGGTTTGATCCTGTTGTCATTGTCCTGGGGAAGGAGGGCTTCTCCTCAGGGAGATTCTACTATGAGGTGCAGGTGAAGGACAAGACTGACTGGGACCTAGGAGTGGCTAGAGAGTCCATCAACAGGAAGGGGGAGATCAAATTTAGCCCTGACAATGGGTACTGGACTGTGTGGCTGAGGGATGGGGAGTACAAGGCTCTAGCTGGCCTTCCTGTCCTCCTCTCTCTCAGTCAGAAGCCCCAGAAGGTGGGGGTGTTTGTAGATTATGAGGGGGGTCAGGTCTCCTTTTATGATGTGGACAACAGGTCTCATATCTACTCCTTTACTGGCATCACCTTCACTGAGAAACTCTATCCATTATTCTGCCCTCACCTTAATGTTGATGGTAAGAACTCAGCCCCACTGGTCATCACTCCTGTCAATTAAACAGACTGAGTTATAATCTTTGTGGGATTTCATGTTTTTCAGATTTTCATTTTTCATTCTTTTGCTTTTTTATTTGTACTTTTTTCTTTCTTGATATGATGTAGAGAAACCCTGTTTAGGTGATTTACAGAAACAGTATAGAACATATTGTGATGGTCATGTATTTTCACACAAAACTAAAAAGATGAAATGAGATGAGATGAGATGCTTCAATGCAAATGTCTGATATCTGATCCCCTCTCATTGAATGTAACGTACTTGATTGCTAATATGTTTATTATCATTGAATACAGGATAAGATTTTAATATAAATTTGGTTGAATAAATATGTTATTGCTGAAGTGGTTCGCTGAATCTCTTTGTTGAGACACAGTAGATGATGCTCATAGAAAACAGACACTCATGTAATCACACTGGTAGATAAAACACAGACACACACACACGACACTGTAGGAGGTAGGTAGCTTTATATGTACTCAAAGCATTACATTGCATGTGCGCATGCGCACACACACACACACACACACACACACACACAGCAAAGTCATCTATAGTACATACATACACCTCCAATACGTATTCAAAACACATTTTGTCATCATCATATATAAATTATAAAAATTAGACATTAAAAAACATTAGAATCCAACATATCTGAGCTGTAAACCATTTCCATATGTATTTAAAGTAGAAGACAAAGAGAGGATAACACTCTGGGGGAGAACTGTACTCTCCTGTACTCTCCTGTACTCTACTGTACTCTACTGTACTCTACTGTACTCTCCTGTCCTCTCCTCTACTCTACTGTACTCTCCTCTACTCTCCTGTACTCTACTGTACTCTACTGTACTCTCCTGTACTCTACTGTACTCTCCTGTACTCTACTGTACTCTACTGTACTCTCCTGATTCTACTGTGTTTCACTATAGTTGGAATAGGTTGATACATCAGGGAGACTTGTTTTCACACAGCTGGTTGAGAAAGACCATGACAGGGTGAAATCAAGGGAGGACAAGAAGAAGAAGAAGAAGAAGAAGGGGGGGGGGGAGAGATAGTGGGGGGGGGGCGATGTAGAGAGTTGCATCATTGTGACGTGCGTACCTGTGTTTGTGTCGTAGGCTTATAAAACAAGGTACTGTTTCAACAGTCACACTGAAGAAGTTAGAGCACCAGAATAATGAGCTGTGAAAAACCTCTCAGATACTCAGGATAAGGAACTCTGGTGAGTTTGATCATTCATGTACATTCTGTGTATATTCTGCCCCCTACTGGGCATCACTGGGTAGTGACAAGTGACAGGCCTGAGATCCATTCTGCTACTCAGTTTTAGTTCTATTATGAAGGCAGTAGATGGAGAATAGGGAATTTAGATATGGGACAGGGAGGGTGAAGTTCTGCCTACGTGACCTTCAAGAAACTGCATTGGGAAGAAGCTGCCGGTTGAGAGGTAACAATAGCATAGCTGCCACAGATAACATTTTATTTAATGATTCCTCAAGTGACGACTGTAACTACAGTATCAACAACTGTTCAACTGTCTATGCAGAGTTTAATAAGTACTTCTGAGAGGCTTGCTAACAACCTCCACGTAACTTTTAATGACATAATATCAACTATTCTGTAGATAATGTACATATAAACATACATCCAGTAGTATGAACTATTCTGTAGATAATGTACATATAAACATACATCCAGTAGTATGAACTATTCTGTAGATAATGTACATGTGAACATTGTACAGTAGTATGAACTATTCTGTAGATAATGTACATATGAACATACATCCAGTAGTATGAACTATTCTGTAGATAATGTACATGTGAACATCATACAGGAGTATGAACTGATTAGACAGGTGTAAGCTTATGTCAATAGATGTGGTGACCTGACTACAGTGGTCTCTTCTGTGTCCACAGAGCTGAGGAGGATGCAGCAGTATGCAGGAATGTGCTGTTTAAACATGTAATACATTGATGATGTATGACAGTGAATGCCCCCCCCCCCCCCTCCTTGACCTGTGCTTTGGGCTCTGGTGCTACACATGAATGCAGGCATGACAGAGGTCAGATGATCAGGATGCTCAGTACTGTGTTGACAAGGAACAAACATTCTTAGTTAGTCTACAGCTGGTCATGGAGACATGTTTGAATTGCCTTTATACAACGGTTTGATCACAACAAGCATTATGATTGGAGGAGAGACGTTCAAAGCTTTATTCCCTGATAAAGTAACAGCTATGACATGTTTAACTGTTTTCCATACATTACAGTCATATGCGCGTTTGTGACCATTGTATAAATGCGATAAGTCACTTGAGTCTGTGCTTCATCCTGAATAAAGTCACAGCTGATGGGTTTGCGGCCTCCGCTGTGACTTTATTCAGGATAAAGCACGGCCTCTCATTCCTTATTGCTTCATTAGCAACACTGTTACGACTCGAGGTGAAAACTCGTCCACGTCTAGGGGCTGTAGAGGAGTCGCAACAAAAAGGTAGTACACCGAACTTATTGTAGGAATTATACAACAACAAGCCACACTAATATTCAGGTATTTATTTACTCAGGGCAAACACACACACTAGACACACGGCAAGGGGGAAAGGGAACTAAGAGTGGTGCCAACGCAAAGAAATCATGAACAAAAGTGATGTCTTAACCCAGTGCAACAGTAAGCTATACTATCAAGGCTATGCTAAAAATGCTATGCTACACTAGACTAATACATACATGGGGCGGCACCCACTCCTAACCTGGTGAATTGTAACAGAGATAAGCCTACGTGGTGGAAATGTAAACCCATGGGTCTCTTACCTATTCACCTTACCCCTATGGCGTACAAATAACAGAGACAAACTATGACAAAAAACTACGTAAACAATGACTACAACCTAATGTAAGAAAACACGATGTAAACTATAATATGTATGGGCTTCGAACAAACAAGGCAATAGCGAGTCGACGGCACCCACAAGACAACAATGAAACGGGTCGACTCTGGAGGGGAAGACAGGCGGAGCTTTTAAAGCAAACGGACAGCCCTCTGATTGGACAGGAACAGATGAGTGAAGGGGACGAATGGCCAATTGTTGACGGTCACCTGAATGTAGAATGACAGGGTAAGGTAGAAACAGAAGGAAACACAAAACACAAGGACACACGTACATGCAGCAGTGGGAACGTAACAACACTGACCAAGGACTGATGTCTGTCACTCACTGGATTGTGCTGAGTTGACGTGATGCATTTGAATGTTGAGGTTGATGACACACCCAAGAGACACTCTCAATGTGAAGCAACAGACTTGAACACACGTCTCCTTCCTCAACATGGCCCATGTGTTGGTGTAGTTACAGGCTCCCCTCTGTGCCTGGGTACTTCAGTTACAGGTGCAGGTCTTAATCAAAATGGAATATGGTATACGATATTGCAGTGAGTGCAAACATTTTTCAGCATATATGGTCCCAAGAAGGAGCATTTCGTTGTCTCTGTACTTGTACTCTGCACAATGACAATAAAGTTGAATCTAATCTAATCTAAAAATGTCTGTTTACTCACTGGATTGTGCTGAGTTGATATGATGCATTTGAATGTTGAGGTTGATGACACACCCAAGACACACTCTCAATGTGAAGCAACAGACTTGAACACACAAACTGCAGTGAGTGCAAACATTTTTCAGCATATATGGTCCCAAGAAGGAGGGACATCTTCGTCTGATTTATTTGGAGGCCAGATTTTGCGAAGAACGTTTGTTCCACTGATGTTACACCTACGCCACACTTTCAAAAGAAAATATTATATTATAAACATATAAATTGCAGCATTTTCTTCAATAACATGACACTCATTGAAACGTTGCTAATCACCTCACACCGAATAGAATGTAGCCTACAAAATAATCAGATATGACACATTTGATAGATTACAAAGGTCATATTTGTTTATTGGAATGTTACTCTTCCTGTGTAAAGGTTGTCTGTGTTTTGGCCATTGGGCGAATAAAGAGCTCACTAACCAGTGGCGTTACTTCTCCTTTAAAACCATTCAACGTCACTTTGCTGAAATGAAAGTAAAGTGAATTTGCCGATAGACGCGCAGTTTTCTTCAGAAAGTCGCTCAACACTGCTCAACGGAGTATATTGTCCTGTCCTGTCTCCTGCGAAATCAATCGAAAGAGTAAACTACAGTCGTTTGTGTTCCTCCCTGCGCGTTAATGAGCGGAGCGACGGAAAACCAAACTGCGTTGCGTCTTGAGTAATAAGAGACAGCACGACACTTTATGTCGGCGTTCCAGAAGAACAGACGCGACTCAAAACGCAACCTGCTTACCTATTGGAGCATTTAAAACATTTGTTTCTAAGCGAACAATTTGAAGCACTGAACAATTCAGTGAGTCAAAGATGCAGGTCATTGAGATGAACAGAACTTAATGATTCAGTTCAGTTCGGAGATTCGTGATGCTCATGAATAGTGCTGTACTGCTAGTGGTTGTTTAGGGCTGTTGTTTGCGTTGTGAGCTGTCGGGATCACACGGGCTCGTCCAAGTAAAGGTAGGCCTACCATCTTTCAGAATAAAAGCAGAGCTAATGACCTTTCTTGCTTATTAGTTTTTTTATTAAAGACCACGATTTACAAATCAGGCTATATTACAAGACAGTAACCACCATATCCAAAAATAAAATTAACAAAAGCAAAGATGTGACCGATTTTAAGTATCTCATAAAAATAATTCACAGTACACACTTTTTTTGTTGCTATGCAGTTTGAGTGAGTCCAACAGAGATACCAATTCCTAAGTGAAGGCTTTAAATCTGTGGATCTGCATCCCAAACTTACATTTCTGTATGTAAAATGTACCCATGAAATCGTAATATTTACATGAATTCCAGTTTCCTGGAATGTCTTTTATATCCAAGGTAAAGTTACATTCAGAGTTCTCAGAGAAATGTACAGCAAGGTCGTCCCAGATGTTAGAAATGGAATTACATTTATAAACAAACAACACTAAGTGACTCAAAGTGGCTCAATATTGCAAAAAATATTGCAATTCTTGTCAACATCAGCAATCTTAACATTGGTAAGATGCATGTTGTGCAAAACTTTCAAACTGACCACTCTTGCTTTGTTTAGTACACAAAACCAATATGTCCTATCAATGAATTCCAGTAAATGTTCCTTTTACAAAGAAACACTGGTTCTTCAATGGTCCTCTGTGGCTCAGTTGGTAGAGCATGGAGCTAACAAAGCTTAGATTGTGGGTTCGATTCCCACTGGGACCATATATACTGGAAAATGTATGCTCTCACTGCAATGGAAGTCGCTTTAGATAAAAGTGTGGCGTATATAACACCTCTCTTATCCGTTTGTTACCACACTATGGGTCGTTTATATCCTTGGATGTTGTAAACAGATCAGTTGTGTCCTGCTTCCTAGATATGTCTGCCCCCAGCAGTCTCCAGTCTGAAGAGCTGTTCCAGTGCTCCATCTGTCTGGACGTGTTCACTGACCCGGTCTCCATCCCATGTGGACACAACTTCTGCATGGCCTGCATCAACACACACTGGGATAAAGGAGACCTGTGCCAGTGTCCACTCTGTCAGGAGAAATATCCTACAAGACCTAAGCTCTGTGTAAACACGGTAATCAGAGAGGCTGTTGATAACTTTCAAGCAAGAGACCCAGCCTTTGCCCCAGACCCAGCTCCAGACCCAGAACCAGACCCAGCTACAGCCCCTGCCTCAGCTTCAGCCCCTGCTCCTGCCTCTGCTCCAGCTCCAACTCCAGACCCTGCTCCAGCCTCAGCTCCTTCTCCTTCCCCAGCCCCTTCGCCAGCTCCAGCCCCAGTCCCTTCCCCAGCCCCAGCCCCAGCCCCTTCCCCAGTCCCTTCCCCAGCCCCAGCCCCAGCCCCAGCTAGGCCTGGTAGCATTTGTTCAGGGAGGAGGTTGGTGTACCTTGGGTTCTGTCTGGCTGGTCTGGTGTTCTTCGTGTACCGACAGACCCACCTGGAGCCTGACCAGAGTGGCACATGCTCACTGACACACCCAGAGGCAGCATGTAGAAGACAGGACAAACTGCTGGGGGGGTGGGGAGAGAAGATGGTGGGTATGGTGGTGTGTATGAGAGAGTGGGGAGGGAGGATTGTGTGTGTGTGAGAGAGTGAGTGAGTGAGAGAGTGGGGAGAGAATATTGTGTGTGTGTGTGTGCGTGTGTGCGTGTGTGTGTGTGTGTGTGTGTGTGTGTGTGTGTGTGTGAGAGAGAGAGAGAGAATGGGGAGAGAAGATGGTGGGTATGGGGTTGTTATTGTCTTGTTTATTAGTTTTTCTGTCTCAGCTTCGGAAGATGAAGGTTGAGATGCAGCAGGTGATCCAGGACCGTCTGGAGAAGGTGAAGGAGGTCAAACACACAGCAGAGCTCAGCAAAGTGAGTCCTCCTGACCCCTCACCTATGACCTATTCTAATCTAGAAGTTGCTCCACCTAACAGTACTACTGCTGCTAAGAGGTCTACATGTGTTAATGGAGGGAGTCAGAGAGGTCTTGATTACTGGAAGCTGTGGTTCTCATGGTTTATACAAATGTGTCTATTCGATTTCGATAAACATTGTTGTATGATGTGGTCATGTTGATTTGCACATTAATTTTTCCTCAGAGAGAATCAGACAGAGAGAAAGAGGTCAGTTTGCAGTTCATCCGTGATCTGAAGCTCTTGATTGAGAGAAGCCAGGCTGAGCTCATTGAGATTGAGGAGCAGCAGAAAGCCGCAGAGAGGCGGGCCGAGGGGCTCATTAAAGAGCTGGAGGAGGAAGTCACTGAGCTACAGAGGAGAAGCACTGAGCTGGAGCAGCTCTCACACACTGAGGACCACCTCCACCTCCTCCAGGTCAGTGTCCCAATCTCTGGTCGCTACATGAGGAGTGCTGCTCTTTTATTAGAATCCTTTGTTTTTATTTATTAGTCCTGTAAAGCACATAGCATTGTAATTGTGTATGACATTTACTGTACACTATACAGTATGTATCGATTTATTTTATTTATTTATTGACTGATAGATCATATTTAAAATGTAATTTGAACATCACTCTCAATGCCAAATGTCTCTTCTCTCCTGCTGTCTCCCGTCCAAGGACTGGTCTGAGATCAGAGTTCACATTGATTCTCTCTCTTCCCTCCTGTTGCAGAGTGAGAGTCTCCCATCCAAGGACTGGTCTGAGATCAGCGTTCACATTGATTCTCTCTCTTCCCTCCTGTTGCAGAGTGAGAGTCTCCCATCCAAGGACTGGTCTGAGATCAGAGTTCACATTGATTCTCTCTCTTCCCTCCTGTTGCAGAGTGAGAGTCTCCCATCCAAGGACTGGTCTGAGATCAGCGTTCACGGTGATCTCTCTGTAAGGACCGTGAGAGTGTTCCTGTCTCAGCTGGTGGAGAAACTTCAGAGTGAAACCAAGAGGATGTCTGACGTAGGTAAGGACTGATGAGGACAGACCTTCTTACATCAATGTGGACAGTACCTTATATCTGATATTCATTTGTTTGCCCAAGAAAGAACCAAAGTTTTTCAAGAAAGAACACGGTATGAACTACATACTGTAAATACCTAGTTAGGAAAAAGATACCTACTTTTAAAAAGATACGTGTCCATAGATGTGGTGACCTGACGACAATGGTCTCTTCTGTGTCCACAGAGCTGAGGACGTTGCAGCAGTATGCAGGTATGTGCTGTTTAAACATGTTCATCATTATACTCTGCTGTATATACAGTGCCCAGCGTAAGTAATAGGACAGTGACAAATTTGTTCTTCTTTTTGCTCTACACTCCAAAAGCTTGGATTTTAAATCAAACAATTACAATGAAAAGTTAGGGTTTTATTTGATGGTATAGAAGAAGAAGATTATTTGGCCATGCAATCAATTCTCATTCTCTCAACACACGTGCACACCCAATGGAGAACAGAGCTCTGGGCACAGGGTCAGCCATATTCAGCACCCCTGAAGCAGTTAGTGCCTTGCTCAAGGGCACAGTGGTAGGCACCTTAGATATGATTCCAGTAACCTTCTAGTTACCAGCTCACATCCAGCTCCCTCCTGGGGGGGGGGGATTGAACCAGCGATCTGCCAATTGCTGGCCTGCCTCTCTAACCTGTAGGCTACCTACCTACCTATTTGTGTACATACAGTTGGCAGGGGTTTAATCCCTGCACACCGCTGCTGCACACCACTGCACTTCAAAGCCACCGCCATACCGTACACGCGCGGTAAAGTGCTGCGGAAAGCCACCACAAGGTGGTGAGAAGAGCTGTGAAGGATGTTTGAAAAGAGAGTGGTTTGCCTTATCAGATACATGATGATTGGCAAAATCAAGTTTATTATAGCATCCCATGAATTGCAGATCACGCATTCTCTCACAGCGCAGAGAAACAGTAATAATGATTCATTTATTTTGTATATCGCTTTTTTAAGGAATCGTTTGAAGGGGGAGAGTGTGTTGGATAAATTGTCATGCCTTTGTTTGTTAATCGGACACGATCAAGAAAAAGATTCCCCTCCCTGGCTGGCTCGGAAACTTGTAGTTTCACCATTAAACAATTACAAAAACACGTCTCGCTCCAGTCACACAGGACTGTAGGTGGCTCTAACCATCCTCCATGCACTCTCTCCATCCTCTCTGGTGACAGAGTCGGATATATTTGGTGATGATTAGGACACTATTGAGAGGCAACGTGTTGGTAAAAATGACACCCATTACTAACTAATTTGGCCACGTCTCTTTTCAATGTCTTCCACGCGTGTCTTTTTTCCATATAGACGTCTGGAATGGACATTTTACGACAGCGGACATGTATTCCCCTTGGTTTGGCTAATTCCATAATGCTGCAAATACAAATCATCAATATAGGCTACAGGGTCCATCCGACTGCTGTCGTTGAATTTAAGTTATAGTACTTTTAAATAAAATACTGTTAACCAGAGCTGTTGATTTGATCCGTTCAGGTTTGCAAAGCTGACCCCGTTATCTCCTCAGTCACCTGTCTTTATAGTTTTCACCCAGGTTAACGCCTTCTATTCAACGTATTTCTGATTCCTGTCTACATACGCCAATAACATTCAAGAACTACATTTCGTCATCAAGGTCTCCCCCACCCCAACCCCCTACTGGGCATCACTGGGTAGTGACACGAGACAGGGCTCAGACCCATTATGCCATTCAGTAAAAGTCTTATAATAATGATGTCAATAAATGGAGAATAGGCCAATTAGATCAATTAGATGTGGAACAGGGAAAGTGAATCAGTCTTGTAGCGTTGGTCCTCCTCTGGTCAGCCAGTTCCAGTGTTCAGAGTTGATATACAATTAAAGGTGGTAAACTACATATATAAAACTATTGAGGGGACTTGTGTCGCACATTTCTAGTCCATCCATGTCCATGTTGCTCTCCTTGTTGGTCTCCAAGACAAATTAGAGAAACCATCAAAGAGAGCGTTGGACGAGCAATGGTAGAGAGAGAGCACGGGCCACGCCCCTCTCTTTTGTATCCTTCAGGCAGGAAGTCCACCTGACAGTATGTCTGAGCAACACTGCCCTCTGGGGCTATGGGGTGTGTAGTCAGTTATGTAGTGTCTAGTCAATGCAATCAAATCTACCTAGACCTGGGGTCGTCACACTACACATCATTGATACAACAGCATTGTAAAGGCCCAGTATAAACTATGTATATGTCCTCCACAGTGGACGTCACTCTGGACCCTGATACAGCACATCCTCGGCTCATCCTGTCTGAAGATGGGAAACAAGTGAGACATGGAAACAAACGACAGAATCTCCCTGACAACCCAAAGAGGTTTGATCCTGTTGTCATTGTCTTGGGGAAGGAGGGCTTCTCCTCAGGGAGATTCTACTATGAGGTTCAGGTGAAGGACAAGACTGAGTGGTCAATAGGAGTGGTTAGAGAGTCCATCAACAGGAAGGGGAGTATTAAACTTAGCCCTGACAATGGATACTGGACTGTGTGGCTGAGGGATGGGGAGTACAAGGCTCTAGCTGACCCTCCTGTCCTCCTCTCTCTCAGTCAGAAGCCCCAGAAGGTGGGGGTGTTTGTAGATTATGAGAGGGGTCAGGTCTCCTTTTATGATGTGGACAACAGGTCTCATATCTACTCCTTTACTGGCATCACCTTCACTGAGAAACTCTATCCATTCTTCTGCCCTGAACTTAATGTTGGTGGTAAGAACTCAGCCCCACTGGTCATCACTCCTGTCAATTAAACAGACTGAGTTAGAATCTTTGTGGGATTTCATGTTTTTCAGATTTTCATTTTTCATTCTTTTGCTTTTTTACTTTTACTTTTTATTTCTTGATATGATATAGAGAAACCCTGTTTAAGTGATTCACAGAAACAGTATAGAACATATTGTGATGGTCATGTATTTTCACACAAAACTAAAAAGATGAAATGAGATGAGATGAGATGCTTCAATGCAAATGTCTGATAGCTGATCCCCTCTCATTGAATGTAACGTACTTGATTGCTTATATGTTTATTATCATTAAATACAGGATAACATTTTAAGGTAAATTTAGTTGAATAAAGATGTTATTGCTGAAGTGGTTCGTTGAATCTCTTTGTTGACACACAGTTGATGATGCTCATAGAAAACAGATACTCATGTAATCACACTGGTAGATAAAACACAGACACACACACACGACACTCTAGGAGGTAGGTAGCTTTATCTGTACTCAAAGCATTACATTGCATGCGCACACACACACACAAACACACACACACACACACACACAGCAAAGTCATCTATAGTACATACATACAATCTCCAGTACGTATTCAAAACACATTTTGTCATCATCATATATAAATTATAAAAATTAGACATTAAAAAACATTAGAATCCAACATATCTGAGCTGTAAACCATTTCCATATGTATTTAAAGTAGAAGACAAAGAGAGGATAACACTCTGGGGGAGAACTGTACTCTCCTGTACTCTACTGTACTCTCCTGTATTCTACTGTCCTCTCCTGTACTCTACTGATTCTACTGTCCTCTCCTGATTCTACTGTACTCTCCTGTACTCTACTGTACTCTACTGTGTTTCACTATAGTTAGAATAGGTTGATACATCAGGTAGACTTGTTTTCACACAGCTGGTTGAGAAAGACCATGACAGGGTTAAATCAAGGGAGGGCAAGAAGAAGAAGAAGAAGAAGAGGGGGGGGAGAGAGATAGTGGGGGGGGGCGATGTAGAGAGTTGCATCATTGTGACCTGCGTACCTGTGTTTGTGTCGTAGACTTATAAAACCAGGTACTGTTTCAACAGTCACACTGAAGAAGTTAGAGCACCAGAATAATTAGCTGTGAAAAACCTCTCAGATACTCAGGATAAGGAACTCTGGTGAGTTTGATCATTCATGTACATTCTGTGTATATTCTGCCCCCTACTGGGCATCACTGGGTAGTGACAAGAGACAGGGCTGAGATCCATTCTGCCAGTCAGTTTTAGTTCTATTATGAAGGCAGTAGATGGAGAATAGGGAATTTAGATATGGGACAGGGAGGGTGAAGTTCTGCCTACGTGGCCTTCAAGAAACTGCATTGGGAAGAAGCTGCTGGTTGAGAGGTAACAATAGCATAGCTGCCACAGATAACATTTTATTTAAAGATACCTCAAGTTACGACTGTAACTACAGTATCAACAACTGTCTATGCAGAGTTTAATAAGTACTTCTGAGAGGTTTGCTAACAACCTCGACATAACTTTCAATGACATAGTATGAACTATTCTGTAGATAATGTACATATGAACATACATCCAGTAGTATGAACTATTCTGTAGATAATGTACATGTGAACATCATCCAGTAGTATGAACTATTCTGTAGATAATGTATATGTGAACATCATCCAGTAGTATGAACTATTCTGTAGATAATTTACATGTGAACATCATCCAGTAGTATGAACTATTCTGTAGATAATGTACATGTGAACATCATACAGTAATATGAACTGATTAGACAGGTGTAAGGTTATGTCAATAGATGTGGTGACCTGACTACAGTGGTCTCTTCTGTGTCCACAGAGCTGAGGAGGATGCAGCAGTATGCAGGAATGTGCTGTTTAAACATGTAATACATTGATGATGTATGACAGTGAATGCCCCCCCCCCCCCTCCTTGACCTGTGCTTTGGGCTCTGGTGCTACACATGAATGCAGGCATGACAGAGGTCAGATGATCAGGATGCTCAGTACTGTGTTGACAAGGAACAAACATTCTTAGTTAGTCTACAGTTGGTCATGGAGACATGTTTGAATTGCCTTTATACAACGGTTTGATCACACCAAGCATTATGATTGGCGGAGAGACGTTCAAAGCTTTATTCCCTGATAAAGTAACAGCTATGACATGTTTAACTGTTTTCCATACATTACAGTCATATGCGAGTTTGTGACCATTGTATAAATGCGATAAGTCACTTGAGTCTGTGCTTCATCCTGAATAAAGTCACAGCTGATGGGTTTGCGGCCTCCGCTGTGACTTTATTCAGGATAAAGCACGGCCTCTCATTCCTTATTGCTTCATTAGCAACACTGTTACGACTCGAGGTGAAAACTCGTCCACGTCTAGGGGCTGTAGAGGAGTCGCAACAAAAAGGTAGTACACCGAACTTATTGTAGAAATTATACAACAACAAGCCACACTAATATTCAGGTATATATTTACTCAGGGTAAACACAAACACTAGACACAGGGCAAGGGGGAAAGGGAACTAAGAGTGGTGCCAACGCAAAGAAATCATGAACAAAAGTGATGTCTTAACCCAGTGCAATAGTAAGCTATACTATCAAGGCTATGCTAAAATGCTATGTTACACTAGACTAATACATACATGGGGCGGCACCCACTCCTAACCTGGTGAATTGTAACAGAGAGAAGCCTACGTGGTGGAAATGTAAACCCATGGGTCTCTTACCTATTCACCTTACCCCTATGGCGTACAAATAACAGAGACAAACTATGAGAAAAAACTACGTAAACAATGACTACAACCTAATGAAAGAAAACACGATGTAAACTATAATATTTATGGGCTTCGAACAAACAAGGCAATAGCGAGTCGACGGCACCCACAAGACTACAATGAAACTTGTGACTCTGGAGGGGAAGACAGGCGGAGCTTTTAAAGGAAACGGACAGCCCTCTGATTGGACAGGAACAGATGAGTGAAGGGGACGAATGGCCAATTGTTGACGGTCGCCTGAATGTAGAATGACAGGGTAAAGTAGAAACAGAAGGAAACACAAAACACAACAAGGACACACGAACATGCAGGAGTGGGAACGTAACAACACTGACCAAGGACTGATGTCTGTTACTCACTGGATTGTTACTCACTGGAGTTGACATGATGTTGGTGTAGTTACAGGTTCCCCTCAGAGGGGGGCGCTAACAGACACCTGGGTGGTACTCAGTAAAGGTGGAATCTAACTTCTCAATCCCATGTGGCCTTTAAACCCACATGTGCTGCTAGGTCACACACTGTCCACATGTCGTTCATATGTGGACCTTATCTGTTTAAAGGTAAATAAGAAAACAAACAAACAAGTTAACATGGATCCTGTTCTGTTGAACTTGTTAATATCGGGGAATACCATTCTTCTCTCACTGCAATAATGTACTGTACTGTATTTAGATTCATGGGTTCATTAAACAATGTTTATGACGGGAGGTGAAAAGGAACATAGTTGTGATTCATATATTCACATGAAAGTGCTCAGAGATGTTGATTGAACAGCCCTCAGGCATTGAAACTCCGCCCCTTACTGGTCAGTGACCTCATCACAGCTTTGTTTCTAAAGTACACACATTCTCTCTCTCCCTCCCTCCCTCATTCACACACACACACACACACACACACACACACACACACACACACACACACACACACACACACACACACACAGGCACACACACACACAAACTAAAATGGACACATGCTCACATGCACACATTGGTCTTATCTCTTGATCTTTCTGACTGAGAGATGAAATAAGGGAGGGAGGGGAGAGGAGGAGAGTGAGATGGGGTGGGTTAGGGTTAGGGTGGGGGAGACAGAGGTAGGGGAGGGAGAGAGGGGAGAGGAGGAGAGTGAGATGGGGTGGTGTGGGTTAGGGTGGGGGAGACAGAGGTAGGGGAGGGGAGAGAGGGGAGAGGAGGAGAGTGAGATGGGGTGGGTTAGGGTTAGGGTGGGGGAGACAGAGGTAGGAGAGGGAGAGAGGGGAGAGGAGGAGAGTGAGATGGGGTGGGTTAGGGTTAGGGTGGGGGAGACAGAGGTAGGGGAGGGAGAGAGGGGAGAGGAGGAGAGTGAGATGGGGTGGGTTAGGGTTAGGGTGGGGGAGACAGAGGTAGGGGAGGGGAGAGAGGGGAGAGGAGGAGAGTGAGATGGGGTGGGTTAGGGTTAGGGTGGGGGAGACAGAGGTAGGGGAGGGAGAGAGGGGAGAGGAGGAGAGTGAGATGGGGTGGGTTAGGGTGGGGGAGACAGAGGTAGGGGAGGGAGAGAGGGGGAGAAATAAAGAGAGAGAGAGAGAGAGAGAGTAGGGAAAGAGTAGAGGGATAGTATACAAGAGAACATAGGGTAAGTGACAAGAGATTCAGTGTCAGGTTGAGGCCTTGTCACCAGATATTCTATGACCTGTGGATTGGAGTCAGTAAGATCAGTCAGTACATTTCTGCTAAAACAACATCGTAACCTGGTCATCAAAACTACTATCACTTATTTAGTGTGTGTGTGTGTGTGTGTGTGTGTGTGTGCAAGAGAGAGAGAGACAGAGAGAGTGTGCAGGTCAGGAAAAAGGTGTTTTAATGAGTGGAAGTGAGTTTGAAAGTATATACTGTGTGAGTGTGTGTGTGTGTGTGTGTGTGTGTGTGCGTATGTCTGTGTGTATATGTGTGCGTGTGTGTGCATAGGTGTGTGGGTGTGTGATTGTGTGTGTTTCTGCATGTGCGTGTGTGTGAGATGTGAGATGGGGAGATACAGATCAGTCAGTACATTTCTGTCAAAACCAGATTGTAACATGTTTCTGAGAACATTAAATACCATGAATAGATGTCTGTGTGTGTGTGTGTGTGTGTGTGTGTGTGTGTGTGTGTGTGTGTGTGTGTGTGTGTGTGTGTGTGTGTGTGGTGAGCGTTGGTTAGCTAGGTCCCACTGTTGTCAACCCCTCGCCTTTCTCACCTCTGAGGACTCTGAGCAGTGAGGATGTCAAACGACACGGTCCACTACAATGTTGCAGGCAAACATAAACAGAAGATCAAATGGACCAGAGAGGACGGCCCCTCCACATGTGAGTGACTGGACCTTGTTACCTACTGGATAGAGGTTTAGTTACAGTACCTTAATGCCTATTGTTCTTGTTAGGAGTAACCTCATAGTTACATAAAGCATTATTTCATTCATGTTACTGAAGTCTATTAGTTACTTACTTACTCATTTTAATGATAATGTGACAACAAGTAATAGTTGGTTTATAAGTGTTAAGTAATTGTAGCGGAGGTGGTTTGGAACCATGCTCGCTTGATGAGTAACCTTGCCTGGAGACTGGTAAGGCCAAGTGGCGTCCTCAGACTGGAAAGATGTCCTCATGGTCTTGTGGTAGACGCTTGGGTTTGGCGTGCAGAGCTCCTAATTCCATTCCCACCATGTGCGTGTAAAGGCATTACCAAATAATTGGTAATCTGGAAAATGTCTAGATTCGTGCTTTTGTCACAGACTCTGGCCACATCCAGGGCCGGCTAGAAGATAGATAGATAGATAGATAGAAACTTTATTTATCCCAGGGGGAAATTCAGGTTCCAAGTAGCATACAGACATAGGGGTATCACACATAACATACACATACAACATAAAACATTAGCAGTATTTTATACAGGCGAGGTGCAGTTGTAAATGTCTTTGCAGTTAGGTGAGGTGCAAAAAGGTAAGGTGCAATTATAGCATTAAATACTAAAAACTGAATACGGGCTACATAAATATGGACTATTTTTAAAGTGCATTTAGTCCAGGCTGGTGGAGGGAGGTAGGGGCTGTGTATGAGACCTAGCATAGCTAGTAAACATTGTAGATAATGAGGTGAAACAGTGACATGATGGTGATGTGATACAGAGGGTGGAGGTTATGCAAAGAAGTCCATCTCTTTGCCCTTGATTGACCTATTGTAGAGTTGTATGGCTCTGGGGACAAATGATTTAGTCAGTCTGTCAGTTTTGCTTGTCAGTGCTCGTAGCCTCCAGCTGATCAAGCTCTTCTGCTGGATGATGGTGTGGTACAGTGGGTGACCTTCATTGTCCATGATGGTGAGCAGTTTGCTCAGAAGCATGAATGAAATAGATGATCCCCCAAGCCCCTGCAACTTTCTAAGGGCCCCAAATGAAATAATCAATTTTGGATTATTTTCAAATTCATGATTCGGGACTCTTGCTTCAGCCTGCGTGAGCCGGTGGCGCCAGCGGAGAGTGACAGCTGACGAGCAGATAGGGATGTACCCGAACTCGAATACGATATTAGGATGTGCATATATTAGGATATTGCGATTTAAACAGTGCAGAATATCAACTTTTTTATATTATTAATATCTATTTAGTTTTCGGTTAGTTTCTGAGTTTTGTCACGAGCAACAGATCGGATGGAAGCGAGAGAGGGAGAGAGCGATCTGCAGAGAGCAGAGGGGAGGGGCTGGTCCCCCTCACACACTCACAGCATCGGGAGAGAAGCGATCTGTTCCTTTCGGTCAAATCTCAAAATAGGACCAAGTATCGAAAACTAATAGAGTCTGTGTTGCTGTTTATTCATTCACTCTACATTATGGATAAGCTTAATGAAGTTGCGTATTCGGATTTGCATGACAGATACAGATACGTGACGTCTCTTGGCTGAAGCGAGAGAGCGCAGTTTTTTCTCCCTCAGTTGTTGAGAGCAGAGGGGGCGGGGCTGGCCTCACACACACACACACACACACACACACACACACACACACACACACACACACACACACACACACACACACACACACACACACACACACACACACACACAAATACAGTAGAGCGGGGGGAATCGATCTTTTGCCTGTTTATTCATTAACTTGATCTTATCGGTAATGAAGTTGGTAAAATTACTGAACAAATGGGTTTTTTAAAGTTGAAAATCGCCAGGTTCAGCAAACTTTGCCCAATGTGTTTTCTAGCGAAGATGATGGATTGATGGATTCTCAATAATTTGCTTGATTCAATCACTCGATCATTCTATCTGAGTTTACAGGAAGCACTTATTTTAACCTTATAACAAGTCGATCGATTATTGGTCCGCTTCTTTTCACGATTTACATTAACAATATTGGATTTTCTGTAAATAATTGTAACCTGCATTTAAATGCCAATGACACTGTTTTATATGCAATTTTTGAAAAATGTGGTTGTTTTCCTGACAGTGTTTATAATGTTTTGTATGATGTATGGTTGTAAATTGTGTCTATGCAGGGCTCCATTGTAAAAGAGACCTTGTTCTCAATGGGACTCCCTGCCAAATGTTCAAGAAAAAAGTTAA
>NW_028153234.1:132546-147546 GCF_951799395.1 Argentina silus
GTTCCCCTCTATGACTTAGTCTTGTATTCATGTCAAAAAGAGGAACAAAGAATCCAATACCAGAAACAGATTTCCATTGTATTATCGCAGGAAACTTTAGCTTGCTTTAGCTTTGTATACAAGGCAAGACATGCTTTAAAAGTAAAATAATAAATAAATACTACATATTTTACAGCTCAACAAGCTTCCACATCAACCGTTAATGTCGTTTTTCAACTTCAATGACTGACGCTGACTTGGTCTTAAAGTGGCAGTGACGTATTTTAGGAGACAGTTTTTTCATTAAGACTAGAATTGAATATGCTTTAGCAATCTGTTTAGGTAACACATGTTGGCAGATGTTTAGATCAGCATTTTTATTAAAGCCACAGTATGTAATTTCAATTAATGTATCGGCCTATCTCTTGATTTTGATGAATAGGCAATGAGTTATGAAGAGCATCGTGAGATAATTACAACTTCTCACTTTTTCATGAGAAAAACACTTATGACTTCTTCCCCCTACATTTTGTTTTCATGAAATACTTTATATTTATACTTTACTGTATTTGATACTGTATCAATTAATTATGTCCCTGATAATGCAGTTATCCAGTCAACCCAGTCAACTGTCACCATTCCATCTCAATTTCCTCTCAGCTGGTGTCTCAGACCCACCACCCTCATCTGACCCTGACCCTGATGACCCTGATGACCCTGATGACCCTGATGACCCCTCTCCTGTGGCAAGGTCAAAGGTTGTGACCTCTAGAGGTGTATCACTGAAACTGCTGCTGGTTTTATTCTCTGTTGTCCTGATCGGAATGGCCGTCACATGTAGAGTTTGTAAGTACTGATGATGAAGATGATGATGATGAAGATTATGATGATGATACAATATTAAAATACTTATGCTCTTCTCCCTTGATGACCAGATGTGATTACGATGAAGGAGACCTGTGACCTGAACCTGACAGGTGAGTTGAGAGTAGATTCGAGTAGAGTAGAGTAGAGTAGAGTAGAGTAAAGTAAAGTAGAGTATATTAGAGTAGAATAGAGTAGAGTAGAATACTTCCTGATATTCATAATTGAAAATTATTTTTGAACATGTATATGCAGCACTGTCATGATGAGGTAGCCCTGTCTGAGACGCTTTAACTCAAGTGTCGCCTTGGGACCCTGAGAACGTCCTCTTGGCCTAATGGTACTGTAGACGCCTTGTCTTCCATGTAGGAGACCTGGGTTTGAACCCCACTCATCACACATACATTTGTGGGGATCTTTCCGAACAGTATAGTTGACTAACTTTTTCTCTACCCCTGGTCAGTATCTCAGGATACTATCAATACTGTGTATCATATCTTCTTACATGATTGTGTCTGTGTAATAAACTAGTTATTATTTCCACAGACACACTGAAGAAGTTGGAGGACCAGAAAAAGAGCGATGAAAAGGAACTCTCTGGTGAGTTTGGTCATCCAAGTCCTTTATGTGTTCATTCCAAGACATATTCAAAACAACAATTCACCAAATCACTCAAGTGTGGTCATTTTACAACAAGAAAAACAAGTGTACTCATCATAAGAAGCCTAATATACATGTTTTCTGTTATCAGTTGTTATGCTAGATATCGACTTCTTTTTCTCTCCCAAACAGACGTAAAAACAAAACTTGTGGAAGAACAAAACAAATCCAGTGAACTCTATGAGAAAAAGACTGCTCTGGAGAGAGAACTTTCAGGTGAGATGTTTCCATAGGACAGAAACAGATACTGCTCAGTACTGCTAGGAATGACTGGTTGGAGTCCTACAAAATATCTCAGCCTATCATGACTAAGTGTACTCATCATAAGAAGCCCTATACCTCTGTTTTCTGTTACAGAGACAAAGAAAACACATGAAGAGCAGAAGAAGGAACTGTGTCTACTTATTAAAGATAAGGCTGACCTCACACGTCATCAACAAGCATCAGGTGAGCCTTATTCTGTGGTACCACCCTGCCCCCTACTGGGCATCACTGGGTAGTGACACGAGACAGGGCTCAGACCCATTATGCCATTCAGTAAAAGTCTTATAATAATGATGTCAATAGATGGAGAATAGGCCAATTAGATCAATTAGATGTGGAACAGGGAAAGTGAATCAGACTTGTAGCGTTGGTCCTCCTCTGGTCAGCCAGTTCCAGTGTTCAGAGTTGATATACAATTAAAGGTGGTAAACTACATATATAAAACTATTGAGGGGACTTGTGTCGCACATTTCTAGTCCATCCATGTCCATGTTGCTCTCCTTGTTGGTCTCCAAGACAAATTAGAGAAACCATCAAAGAGAGCGTTGGACGAGCAATGGTAGAGAGAGAGCACGGGCCACGCCCCTCTCTTTTGTATCCTTCAGGCAGGAAGTCCACCTGACAGTATGTCTGAGCAACACTGCCCTCAGGGGCTATGGGGTGTGTTGTCAGTTATGTAGTGTCTAGTCAGTGCAATCAAATCTACCTAGACCTGGGGTCGTCACACGAGACATCATTGATACAACAGCATTGTAAAGGCCCAGTATAAACTATGTATATGTCCTCCACAGTGGACGTCACTCTCGACCCTGATACAGCAAATCCTGCGCTCATCCTGTCTGAAGATGGGAAACAAGTGAGAGAGGGAGACAAATATCAGAATCTCCCTGACAACCCAAAGAGGTTTGATCCTGTTGTCAGTGTCTTGGGGAAGGAAGGCTTCTCCTCAGGGAGATTCTACTATGAGGTGCAGGTGAAGGACAAGACTGAGTGGTCAATAGGAGTGGTTAGAGAGTCCATCAACAGGAAGGGGAGTATTACACTTTGCCCTTACAATGGGTACTGGACTGTGTGGCTGATGGATGGGGAGTACAAGGCTCTAGAAAGCCCTCCTGTCCTCCTCTCTCTCAGTCAGAAGCCCCAGAAGGTGGGGGTGTTTGTAGATTATGAGGGGGGTCAGGTCTCCTTCTATGATGTGGACAACAGGTCTCATATCTACTCCTTTACTGGCATCACCTTCACTGAGAAACTCTATCCATACTTCAGCCCTCACCTTAATGTTGGTGGTAAGAACTCAGCCCCACTGGTCATCACTCCTGTCAATTAAACAGACTGAGTTATAATCTTTGTGGGATTTCATGTTTTTCGGATTTTCATTTTTCATTCTTTTGCTTTTTTACTTTTGCTTTTTCTTTCTTGATATGATGTAGAGAAACCCTGTTTAAGTGATTCACAGAAACAGTATAGAACATATTGTGATGGTCATGTATTTTCACACAAAACTAAAAAGATGAGATGAGATGAGATGCTTCAATGTAAATGTCTGATATCTGATCCCCTCTCATTGAATGTAACGTACTTGATTGCTAATATGTTTATTATCATTGAATACAGGATAAGATTTTAATGTAAATTTGGTTGAATAAAGATGTTATTGCTAAAGTGGTTCGCTGAATCTCTTTGTTGACACACAGTAGATGATGCTCTTAGAAAACAGATACTCATGTAATCACACTGGTAGATAAAACACAGACACACACACACGACACTGTAGGAGGTAGGTAGCTTTATATGTACTCAAAGCATTACATTGCATGTGCGCATGCGCACACACACACACACACACACACACACACACACACACACAGCAAAGTCATCTATAGTACATACATACACCTCCAATACGTATTCAAAACACATTTTGTCATCATCATACATAAATTATAAAAATTAGATATTAAAAAACATTAGAATCCAACATATCTGAGCTGTAAACCATTTCCATATGTATTTAAAGTAGAAGACAAAGAGAGGATAACACTCTGGGGGAGAACTGTACTCTCCTGTACTCTACTGTACTCTTCTGTACTCTACTGTACTCTCCTGATTCTACTGTGTTTCACTATAGTTGGAATAGGTTGATACATCAGGGAGACTTGTTTTCACACAGCTGGTTGAGAAAGACCATGACAGGGTTAAATCAAGGGAGGGCAAGAAGAAGAAGAAGTAGAAGAGGGGGGGGGGGGGGGGGGAGAGATAGTGGGGGGGGCGATGTAGAGAGTTGCATCATTGTGACCTGCGTACCTGTGTTTGTGTCGTAGGCTTTTAAAACCAGGTACTGTTTCAACAGTCACACTGAAGAAGTTAGAGCACCAGAATAATGAGCTGTGAAAAACCTCTCAGATACTCAGGATAAGGAACTCTGGTGAGTTTGATCATTCATGTACATTCTGTGTATATTCTGCCCCCTACTGGGCATCACAGGGTAGTGACAAGAGACAGGCCTGAGATCCATTCTGCCAGTCAGTTTTAGTTCTATTATGAAGGCAGTAGATGGAGAATAGGGAATTTAGATATGGGACAGGGAGGGTGAAGTTCTGCCTACGTGGCCTTCAAGAAACTGCATTGGGAAGAAGCTGCTGGTTGAGAGGTAACAATAGCATAGCTGCCAGAGATAACATTTTATTTAAAGATACCTCAAGTTATGACTGTAACTACAGTATCAACAACTGTTCAACTGTCTATGCAGAGTTTAATAAGTACTTCTGAGAGGCTTGCTAAGAACCTCGACATAACTTCCAATGACATAGTATGAACTATTCTGTAGATAATGTACATATAAACATACATCCAGTAGTATCAACTATTCTGTAGATAATGTACATATAAACATACATCCAGTAGTATGAACTATTCTGTAGATAATGTACATGTGAACATCATACAGTAGTATGAACTGATTAGACAGGTGTAAGCTTATGTCAATAGATGTGGTGACCTGACTACAGTGGTCTCTTCTGTGTCCACAGAGCTGAGGAGGATGCAGCAGTATGCAGGAATGTGCTGTTTAAACATGTAATACATTGATGATGTATGACAGTGAATGCCCCCCCCCCCTCCTTGACCTGTGCTTTGGGCTCTGGTGCTACACATGAATGCAGGCATGACAGAGGTCAGATGATCAGGATGCTCAGTACTGTGTTGACAAGGAACAAACATTCTTAGTTAGTCTACAGTTGGTCATGGAGACATGTTTGAATTGCCTCTATACAACGGTTTGATCACAACAAGCATTATGATTGGCGGAGAGACGTTCAAAGCTTTATTCCCTGATAAAGTAACAGCTATGACATGTTTACCTGTTTTCCATACATTGCAGTCATATGCGAGTTTGTGACCATTGTATAAATGCGATAAGTCACTTGAGTCTGTGCTTCATCCTGAATAAAGTCACAGCTGATGGGTTTGCGGCCTCCGCTGTGACTTTATTCAGGATAAAGCACGGCCTCTCATTCCTTATTGCTTCATTAGCAACACTGTTACGACTCGAGGTGAAAACTCGTCCACGTCTAGGGGCTGTAGAGGAGTCGCAACAAAAAGGTAGTACACCGAACATATTGTAGGAATTATACAACAAGCCACACTAATATTCAGGTATATATTTACTCAGGGCAAACACAAACACGAGACACACGGCAAGGGGAAAAGGGAACTAAGAGTGGTGCCAACGCAAAGAAATCATGAACAAAAGTGATGTCCTAACCCAGTGCAATAGTAAGCTATACTATCAAGTTTATGCTAAAATGCTATGCTACACTAGACTAATACATACATGGGGCGCCTGGTGAATTGTAACAGAGATAAGCCGACGTGGTGGAAATGTAAACCCATGGGTCTCTTACCTATTCACCTTACCCCTATGGCGTACAAATAACAGAGACAAACTGAGAAAAAACTACGTAAACAATGACTACAACCTAATGAAAGAAAACACGATGTAAACTATAATATGTATGGGCTTCGAACAAACAAGGCAATAGCGAGTCGACGGCAGCCACAAGACTACAATGAAACGGGTCGACTCTGGAGGGGAAGACAGGCGGAGCTTTTAAAGGAAACGGACAGCCCTCTGATTGGACAGGAACAGATGAGTGAAGGGGACGAATGGCCAATTGTTGACGGTCACCTGAATGTAGAATGACAGGGTAAGGTAGAAACAGAAGGAAACACAAAACACAACAAGGACACACGAACATGCAGCAGTGGGAACGTAACAACACTGACCAAGGACTGATGTCTGTCACTCACTGGATTGTGCTGAGTTGACGTGATGCATTTGAATGTTGAGGTTGATGACACACCCAAGAGACACTCTCAATGTGAAGCAACAGACTTGAACACACGTCTCCTTCCTCAACATGGCCCATGTGTTGGTGTAGTTACAGGCTCCCCTCTGTGCCTGGGTACTTCAGTTACAGGTGCAGGTCTTAATCAAAATGGAATATGGTATACGATATTGCAGTGAGTGCAAACATTTTTCAGCATATATGGTCCCAAGAAGGAGCATTTCGTTGTCTCTGTACTTGTACTCTGCACAATGACAATAAAGTTGAATCTAATCTAATCTAAAAATGTCTGTTTACTCACTGGATTGTGCTGAGTTGATATGATGCATTTGAATGTTGAGGTTGATGACACACCCAAGACACACTCTCAATGTGAAGCAACAGACTTGAACACACAAACTGCAGTGAGTGCAAACATTTTTCAGCATATATGGTCCCAAGAAGGAGGGACATCTTCGTCTGATTTATTTGGAGGCCAGATTTTGCGAAGAACGTTTGTTCCACTGATGTTACACCTACGCCACACTTTCAAAAGAAAATATTATATTATAAACATATAAATTGCAGCATTTTCTTCAATAACATGACACTCATTGAAACGTTGCTAATCACCTCACACCGAATAGAATGTAGCCTACAAAATAATCAGATATGACACATTTGATAGATTACAAAGGTCATATTTGTTTATTGGAATGTTACTCTTCCTGTGTAAAGGTTGTCTGTGTTTTGGCCATTGGGCGAATAAAGAGCTCACTAACCAGTGGCGTTACTTCTCCTTTAAAACCATTCAACGTCACTTTGCTGAAATGAAAGTAAAGTGAATTTGCCGATAGACGCGCAGTTTTCTTCAGAAAGTCGCTCAACACTGCTCAACGGAGTATATTGTCCTGTCCTGTCTCCTGCGAAATCAATCGAAAGAGTAAACTACAGTCGTTTGTGTTCCTCCCTGCGCGTTAATGAGCGGAGCGACGGAAAACCAAACTGCGTTGCGTCTTGAGTAATAAGAGACAGCACGACACTTTATGTCGGCGTTCCAGAAGAACAGACGCGACTCAAAACGCAACCTGCTTACCTATTGGAGCATTTAAAACATTTGTTTCTAAGCGAACAATTTGAAGCACTGAACAATTCAGTGAGTCAAAGATGCAGGTCATTGAGATGAACAGAACTTAATGATTCAGTTCAGTTCGGAGATTCGTGATGCTCATGAATAGTGCTGTACTGCTAGTGGTTGTTTAGGGCTGTTGTTTGCGTTGTGAGCTGTCGGGATCACACGGGCTCGTCCAAGTAAAGGTAGGCCTACCATCTTTCAGAATAAAAGCAGAGCTAATGACCTTTCTTGCTTTTTAGTTTTTTTATTAAAGAACACGATTTACAAATCAGGCTATATTACAAGACAGTAACCACCATATCCAAAAATAAAATTAACAAAAGCAAAGATGTGACCGATTTTAAGTATCTCATAAAAATAATTCACAGTACACACTTTTTTTGTTGCTATGCAGTTTGAGTGAGTCCAACAGAGATACCAATTCCTAAGTGAAGGCTTTAAATCTGTGGATCTGCATCCCAAACTTACATTTCTGTATGTAAAATGTACCCATGAAATCGTAATATTTACATGAATTCCAGTTTCCTGGAATGTCTTTTATATCCAAGGTAAAGTTACATTCAGAGTTCTCAGAGAAATGTACAGCAAGGTCGTCCCAGATATTAGAAATGGAATTACATTCATAAACACACTAAGTGACTCAAAGTGGCTCAATATTGCAAAAAATATTGCAATTCTTGTCAACATCAGCAATCTTAACATTGGTAAGATGCATGTTGTGCAAAACTTTCAAACTGACCACTCTTGCTTTGTTTAGTACACAAAACCAATATGTCCTATCAATGAATTCCAGTAAATGTTCCTTTTACAAAGAAACACTGGTTCTTCAATGGTCCTTTGTGGCTCAGTTGGTAGAGCATGGAGCTAACAAAGCTTAGATTGTGGGTTTGATTCCCACTGGGACCATATATACTGGAAAATGTATGCTCTCACTGCAGTGTAAGTCGCTTTAGATAAAAGTGTGGCGTATATAACACCTCTCTTATCTGTTTGTTACCACACTATGGGTCGTTTATATCCTTGGATGTTGTAAACAGATCAGTTGTGTCCTGCTTCCTAGATATGTCTGCCCCCAGCAGTCTCCAGTCTGAAGAGCTGTTCCAGTGCTCCATCTGTCTGGACGTGTTCACTGACCCGGTCTCCATCCCATGTGGACACAACTTCTGCATGGCCTGCATCAACACACACTGGGATAAAGGAGACCTGTGCCAGTGTCCACTCTGTCAGGAGAAATATCCTACAAGACCTAAGCTCTGTGTAAACACGGTAATCAGAGAGGCTGTTGATAACTTTCAAGCAAGAGACCCAGCCTTTGCCCCAGACCCAGCTCCAGACCCAGAACCAGACCCAGCTACAGCCCCTGCCTCAGCTTCAGCCCCTGCTCCTGCCTCTGCTCCAGCTCCAACTCCAGACCCTGCTCCAGCCTCAGCTCCTTCTCCTTCCCCAGCCCCTTCGCCAGCTCCAGCCCCAGTCCCTTCCCCAGCCCCAGCCCCAGCCCCTTCCCCAGTCCCTTCCCAAGCCCCAGCCCCAGCCCCAGCTAGGCCTGGTAGCATTTGTTCAGGGAGGAGGTTGGTGTACCTTGGGTTCTGTCTGGCTGGTCTGGTGTTCTTCGTGTACCGACAGACCCACCTGGAGCCTGACCAGAGTGGCACATGCTCACTGACACACCCAGAGGCAGCATGTAGAAGACAGGACAAACTGCTGGGGGGGTGGGGAGAGAAGATGGTGGGTATGGTGGTGTGTATGAGAGAGTGGGGAGGGAGGATTGTGTGTGTGTGAGAGAGTGAGGGAGTGAGAGAGTGGGGAGAGAATATTGTGTGTGTGTGTGTGCGTGTGTGTGTGTGTGTGTGTGTGTGTGTGTGTGTGTGTGTGTGAGAGAGAGAGAGAGAGAGAGAGAGAGAGAGAGAAGATGGTGGGTATGGGGTTGTTATTGTCTTGTTTATTAGTTTTTCTGTCTCAGCTTCGGAAGATGAAGGTTGAGATGCAGCAGGTGATCCAGGACCGTCTGGAGAAGGTGAAGGAGGTCAAACACACAGCAGAGCTCAGCAAAGTGAGTCCTCCTGACCCCTCACCTATGACCTATTCTAATCTAGAAGTTGCTCCACCTAACAGTACTACTGCTGCTAAGAGGTCTACATGTGTTAATGGAGGGAGTCAGAGAGGTCTTGATTACTGGAAGCTGTGGTTCTCATGGTTTATACAAATGTGTCTATTCGATTTCGATAAACATTGTTGTATGATGTGGTCATGTTGATTTGCACATTCATTTTTCCTCAGAGAGAATCAGACAGAGAGAAAGAGGTCAGTTTGCAGTTCATCCGTGATCTGAAGCTCTTGATTGAGAGAAGCCAGGCTGAGCTCATTGAGATTGAGGAGCAGCAGAAAGCCGCAGAGAGGCGGGCCGAGGGGCTCGTTAAAGAGCTGGAGGAGGAAGTCACTGAGCTACAGAGGAGAAGCACTGAGCTGGAGCAGCTCTCACACACTGAGGACCACCTCCACCTCCTCCAGGTCAGTGTCCCAATCTCTGGTCGCTACATGAGGAGTGCTGCTCTTTTATTAGAATCCTTTGTTTTTATTTATTAGTCCTGTAAAGCACATAGCATTGTAATTGTGTATGACATTTACTGTACACTATACAGTATGTATCGATTTATTTTATTTATTTATTGACTGATAGATCATATTTAAAATGTAATTTGAACATCACTCTCAATGCCAAATGTCTCTTCTCTCCTGCTGTCTCCCGTCCAAGGACTGGTCTGAGATCAGAGTTCACATTGATTCTCTCTCTTCCCTCCTGTTGCAGAGTGAGAGTCTCCCATCCAAGGACTGGTCTGAGATCAGAGTTCACATTGATTCTCTCTCTTCCCTCCTGTTGCAGAGTGAGAGTCTCCCATCCAAGGACTGGTCTGAGATCAGAGTTCACATTGATTCTCTCTCTTCCCTCCTGTTGCAGAGTGAGAGTCTCCCATCCAAGGACTGGTCTGAGATCAGCGTTCACGGTCATCTCTCTGTAAGGACCGTGAGAGTGTTCCTGTCTCAGCTGGTGGAGAAACTTCAGAGTGAAACCAAGAGGATGTCTGACGTTGGTAAGGACTGATAAGGACAGACCTTCTTACATCAATGTGGACAGTACCTTATATCTGATATTCATTTGTTTGCCCAAGAAAGAACCAAAGCTTTTCAAGAAAGAACACGGTATGAACTACGTACTGTAAATACCTAGTTTGGAAAAAGATACCTACTTTTAAAAAGATATGTGTCCATAGATGTGGTGACCTGACGACAATGGTCTCTTCTGTGTCCACAGAGCTGAGGACGTTGCAGCAGTATGCAGGTATGTGCTGTTTAAACATGTTCATCATTATACTCTGCTGTATATACAGTGCCCAGCGTAAGTAATAGGACAGTGACAAATTTGTTCTTCTTTTTGCTCTACACTCCAAAAGCTTGGATTTTAAATCAAACAATTACAATGAAAAGTTAGGGTTTTATTTGATGGTATAGAAGAAGAAGATGATTATTTGGCAGTGCAATCAATTCTCATTCTCTCAACACACGTGCACACCCAAGGGAGAACAGAGCTCTGGGCACAGGGTCAGCCATATTCAGCACCCCTGAAGCAGTTAGTGCCTTGCTCAAGGGCACAGTGGTAGGCACCTTAGATATGATTCCAGTAACCTTCTAGTTACCAGCTCACATCCAGCTCCCTCCTGGAGGGGGATTGAACCAGCGACCTGCCAATTGCTGGCCGGCCTCTCTAACCTCTAGGCTACCTACCTACCTATTTGTGGACATACAGTTGGCAGGGGTTTAATCCCTGCACACCACTGCTGCACGCCACTGCACTTCAAAGCCACCACCATACCGTACACGCGCGGTAAAGTGCTGCCGAAAGCCACCACAAGGTGGTGAGAAGAGCTGTGAAGGATGTTTGAAAAGAGAGTGGTTTGCCTTATCAGATACATGATGATTGGCAAAATCAAGTTTATTATAGCATCCCATGAATTGCAGATCACGCATTCTCTCACAGCGCAGAGAAACAGTAATAATGATTCATTTATTTTGTATATCGCTTTTTTAAGGAATCGTTTGAAGGGGGAGAGTGTGTTGGATAAATTGTCATGCCTTTGTTTGTTAATCGGACACGATCAAGAAAAAGATTACCCTCCCTGGCTGGCTCGGAAACTTGTAGTTTCACCATTAAACAATTACAAAAACACGTCTCGCTCCAGTCACACAGGACTGTAGGTGGCTCTAACCATCCTCCATGCACTCTCTCCATCCTCTCTGGTGACAGAGTCGGATATATTTGGTGATGATTAGGACAGTATTGAGAGGCAACGTGTTGGTAAAAATGACACCCATTACTAACTAATTTGGCCACGTCTCTTTTCAATGTCTTCCACGCGTGTCTTTTGTCCATATAGACGTCTGGAATGGACATTTTACGACAGCGGACATGTATTCCCCTTGGTTTGGCTAATTCCATAATGCTGCAAATACAAATCATCAATATAGGCTACAGGGTCCATCCGACTGCTGTCGTTGAATTTAAGTTATAGTACTTTTAAATAAAATACTGTTAACCAGAGCTGTTGATTTGATCTGTTCAGGTTTGCAAAGCTGACCCCGTTATCTCCTCAGTCACCTGTCTTTATAGTTTTCACACAGGTTAACGCCTTCTATTCAACGTATTTCTGATTCTGATTCCTTTCTACATACGCCAATAACATTCAAGAACTACATTTCGTCATCAAGGTCTCCCCCACCCCAACCCCCTACTGGGCATCACTGGGTAGTGACACGAGACAGGGCTCAGACCCATTATGCCATTCAGTAAAAGTCTTATAATAATGATGTCAATATATGGAGAATAGGCCAATTAGATCAATTAGATGTGGAACAGGGAAAATGAATCAGTCTTGGAGCGTTGGTCCTCCTCTGGTCAGCCAGTTCCAGTGTTCAGAGTTGATATACAATTAAAGGTGGTAAACTACATATATAAAACTATTGAAGGGACTTGTGTCGCACATTTCTAGTCCATCTATGTCCATGTTGCTCTCCTTGTTGGTCTCCAAGACAAATTAGAGAAACCATCAAAGAGAGCGTTGGACGAGCAATGGTAGAGAGAGAGCACGGGCCACGCCCCTCTCTTTTGTATCCTTCAGGCAGGAAGTCCACCTGACAGTGTGTCTGAGCAACACTGCCCTCTGGGGCTATGGGGTGTGTAGTCAGTTATGTAGTGTCTAGTCAGTGCAATCAAATCTACCTAGACCTGGGGTCGTCACACTACACATCATTGATACAACAGCATTGTAAAGGCCCAGTATAAACTATGTATATGTCCTCCACAGTGGACGTCACTCTCGACCCTGATACAGCACATCCTTGGCTCATCCTGTCTAAAGATGGGAAACAAGTGAGAGAGGGAGACAAACGACAGAATCTCCCTGACAACCCAAAGAGGTTTAATAAAGTTGTCAATGTCTTGGGGAAGGAGGGCTTCTCCTCAGGGAGATTCTACTATGAGGTGCAGGTGAAGGACAAGACTGGCTGGAACCTAGGAGTGGCTAGAGAGTCCATCAACAGGAAGGGGAGTATTAAACTTAGCCCTGACAATGGATACTGGACTGTGTGGCTGAGGGATGGGGAGTACAAGGTTCTAGCTGACCCTCATGTCCTCCTCTCTCTCAGTCAGAAGCCCCAGAAGGTGGGGGTGTTTGTAGATTATGAGAGGGGTCAGGTCTCCTTTTATGATGTGGACAACAGGTCTCATATCTACTCCTTTACTGGCATCACCTTCACTGAGAAACTCTATCCATTCTTCTGCCCTGAACTTAATGTTGGTGGTAAGAACTCAGCCCCACTGGTCATCACTCCTGTCAATTAAACAGACTGAGTTAGAATCTTTGTGGGATTTCATGTTTTTCAGATTTTCATTTTTCATTCTTTTGCTTTTTTACTTTTACTTTTTATTTCTTGATATGATATAGAGAAACCCTGTTTAAGTGATTCACAGAAACAGTATAGAACATATTGTGATGGTCATGTATTTTCACACAAAACTAAAAAGATGAAATGAGATGAGATGAGATGCTTCAATGCAAATGTCTGATAGCTGATCCCCTCTCATTGAATGTAACGTACTTGATTGCTTATATGTTTATTATCATTAAATACAGGATAACATTTTAAGGTAAATTTAGTTGAATAAAGATGTTATTGCTGAAGTGGTTCGTTGAATCTCTTTGTTGACACACAGTTGATGATGCTCATAGAAAACAGATACTCATGTAATCACACTGGTAGATAAAACACAGACACACACACACGACACTCTAGGAGGTAGGTAGCTTTATCTGTACTCAAAGCATTACATTGCATGCGCACACACACACACAAACACACACACACACACACACACACACAGCAAAGTCATCTATAGTACATACATACAATCTCCAGTACGTATTCAAAACACATTTTGTCATCATCATATATAAATTATAAAAATTAGACATTAAAAAACATTAGAATCCAACATATCTGAGCTGTAAACCATTTCCATATGTATTTAAAGTAGAAGACAAAGAGAGGATAACACTCTGGGGGAGAACTGTACTCTCCTGTACTCTACTGTACTCTCCTGTATTCTACTGTACTCTACTGTACTCTCCTGTACTCTACTGTACTCTCCTGTACTCTCCTGTACTCTACTGTGTTTCACTATAGTTAGAATAGGTTGATACATCAGGTAGACTTGTTTTCACACAGCTGGTTGAGAAAGACCATGACAGGGTTAAATCAAGGGAGGGCAAGAAGAAGAAGAAGAAGAAGAGGGGGGGGAGAGAGATAGTGGGGGGGGGCGATGTAGAGAGTTGCATCATTGTGACCTGCGTACCTGTGTTTGTGTCGTAGGCTTTTAAAACCAGGTACTGTTTCAACAGTCACACTGAAGAAGTTAGAGCACCAGAATAATTAGCTGTGAAAAACCTCTCAGATACTCAGGATAAGGAACTCTGGTGAGTTTGATCATTCATGTACATTCTGTGTATATTCTGCCCCCTACTGGGCATCACTGGGTAGTGACAAGAGACAGGCCTGAGATCCATTCTGCCAGTCAGTTTTAGTTCTATTATGAAGGCAGTAGATGGAGAATAGAGAGTTTAGATATGGGACAGGGAGGGTGAAGTTCTGCCTACGTGGCCTTCAAGAAACTGCATTGGGAAGAAGCTGCTGGTTGAGAGGTAACAATAGCATAGCTGCCACAGATAACATTTTATTTAAAGATACCTCAAGTTACGACTGTAACTACAGTATCAACAACTGTCTATGCAGAGTTTAATAAGTACTTCTGAGAGGTTTGCTAACAACCTCGACATAACTTTCAATGACATAGTATGAACTATTCTGTAGATAATGTACATATGAACATACATCCAGTAGTATGAACTATTCTGTAGATAATGTACATGTGAACATCATCCAGTAGTATGAACTATTCTGTAGATAATGTATATGTGAACATCATCCAGTAGTATGAACTATTCTGTAGATAATTTACATGTGAACATCATCCAGTAGTATGAACTATTCTGTAGATAATGTACATGTGAACATCATACAGTAGTATGAACTGATTAGACAGGTGTAAGCTTATGTCAATAGATGTGGTGACCTGACTACAGTGGTCTCTTCTGTGTCCACAGAGCTGAGGAGGATGCAGCAGTATGCAGGAATGTGCTGTTTAAACATGTAATACATTGATGA
>NW_028153234.1:152546-160046 GCF_951799395.1 Argentina silus
TATGCAGGGCTCCATTGTAAAAGAGACCAAAATAAAAAATAAAAAAAATAAATGTACTGTAGACTATTACTATTACAATTACTGTGCTAGATGTATCAGAACTAAACCGTCTGGCTTTATGGTACAAAGACAATTGATAAATGATGAGCAAATGACTTAGTCTTGTATTCATGTCAAAAAGAGGGACAAAGAATCAACACCAACACCAGAAACAGATTTCCATTGTATTATCGCAGGAAACTTTAGCTTGCTTTAGCTTTGTATACAAGGCAAGACATGCTATTAAAGTAAAATAATAAATAAATACTACATATTTTACAGCTCAACAAGCTTCCACATCAACCGTTAACGTCGTCATTCAACTTCAATGACTGACGCTGACTTGGTCTTAAAGTGGCAGTGACGTATTTTAGGAGACCGTTTTTTCATTAAGACTAGAATTGAATATGCTTTAGCAATCTGTTTAGGAAACACATGTTGGCAGATGTTTAGATCAGCATTTTCATTAAAGCCACAGTATGTAATTTCAAATAATGTATAGGCCTATCTCTTGATTTTGATGAATAGGCAATGAGTTATGAAGAGCATCGTGAGATAATTACAACTTCTCACTTTTTCATGAGAAAAACACTTATGACTTCTTCCCCCTACATTTTGTTTTCATGAAATACTTTATATTTATACTTTACTGTATTTGATACAGTATCAATTAATTATGTCCCTGATAATGCAGTTATCCAGTCAACCCAGTCAACTGTCACCATTCCATCTCAATTTCCTCTCAGCTGGTGTCTCAGACCCACCACCCTCATCTGACCCTGACCCTGATGACCCTGATGACCCTGATGACCCTGATGACCCTGATGACCCCTCTCCTGTGGCAAGGTCAAAGGTTGTGACCTCTAGAGGTGTATCACTGAAACTGCTGCTGGTTTTATTCTCTGTTGTCCTGATCGGAATGGCCGTCACATGTAGAGTTTGTAAGTACTGATGATGATGATGATGATGATGATGATGATGATGATACAATATTAAAATACTTATGCTCTTCTCCCTTGATGACCAGATGTGATTACGATGAAGGAGACCTGTGACCTGAACCTGACAGGTGAGTTGAGAGTAGATTCGAGTAGAGTAGAGTAGAGTAGAGTAGAGTAGAGTAGAGTAGAGTAGAGTAGAGTAGAATACTTCCTGATATTCATAATTGAAAATTATTTTTGAACAACATGTATATGCAGCACTGTCATGATGAGGTAGCCCTGTCTGAGACGCTTTAACTCAAGTGTCGCCTTGGGACCCTGAGAACGTCCTCTTGGCCTAATGGTACTGTAGACGCCTTGTCTTCCATGTAGGAGACCTGGGTTTGAACGCCACTCATCACACATACATTTGTGGGAAACTTTCCGAACAGTATAGTTGATTCATTTTTCAGTAAATCACACATATAATAATGACCTTTTACCAAGATATAATCAATATAATTATGCATTCTGAAGAAAATGCTTGTAATAAGATAACTCTGTTCCGGTCAAGGCTTACACGCAGAATTTGAAGCCCTGCAAGTTCAGAACAGAAACATAAATGACAGTTACTTAAAGATGGAGAACAATCTAAAAGGTGAGTGGAAGCTTTTTTCATTGTGCCAATATCAATACTGGATATCAGATCTTCTTACATGTACATGTGGAGTGAATTTATACAAACAAGTTATTGCTTCACAGACACACTGAAGAACTTAGAGGACCAGAAGAAGAGCAATGAAAACCTCTCAGATACGAAGGACAAGGAACTCTCTGGTGAGTTCCTTGTCCATCAAACAACTGAATATGTGAATGAATATTCTACAATTAATTGTAACGTATCTACCTCTGCCTTTCTCTCCCGAACAGACATGAAAAAAAAACTTGAGGAAGAACAGAAAAATTCCAGTGCACTTTGTGCAAAAGGGGCTGCTCTGGAGGGTGAACTTTCAGGTGAGATGTTTCCACAGGACAGAAAGAGACTACTCAGGCTACAATCAATATTGTATATCAAATCTTCTTACATGACTTTGTTCGTGTAAAAAACAGTTTTTGTTTCAACAGACACACTGAAGAAGTTGGAGGACCAGAAAAAGAGCGATGAAAAGGAACTCTCTGGTGAGTTTTGTCATCCAAGTCCTTTATGTGTTCATTCCAAGACATATTCAAAACAACAATTCACCAAATCACTCAAGTGTGGTCATTTCTTGCCTTTTCACAACAAGAAAAACAAGTGTACTCATCATAAGAAGCCTAATATACATGTTTTCTGTTATCAGTTGTTATGCTAGATATCGACTTCTTTTTCTCTCCCAAACAGACGTAAAAACAAAACTTGTGGAAGAACAAAACAAATCCAGTGAACTCTCTGAGAGAAAGACTGCTCTGGAGAGAGAACTTTCAGGTGAGATGTTTCCATAGGACAGAAACAGATACTGCTCAGTACTGCTAGGAATGACTGGTTGGAGTCCTGCAAAATATCTCAGCCTATAATGACTAAGTGTACTCATCATAAGAAGCCCTATACCTCTGTTTTCTGTTACAGAGACAAAGAAAACACATGAAGAGCAGAAGAAGGAACTGGCTGTACTTATTAAAGATAAGGCTGACCTCACATGTCATCAACTAGCATCAGGTGAGCCTTATTCTGTGATACCACCCTGCCCCCTACTGGGCATCACTGGGTAGTGACACGAGACAGGGCTCAGACCCATTATGCCATTCAGTAAAAGTCTTATAATAATGATGTCAATAGATGGAGAATAGGCCAATTAGATCAATTAGATGTGGAACAGGGAAAGTGAATCAGACTTGTAGCGTTGGTCCTCCTCTGGTCAGCCAGTTCCAGTGTTCAGAGTTGATATACAATTAAAGGTGGTAAACTACATATATAAAACTATTGAGGGGACTTGTGTCCCACATTTCTAGTCCATCCATGTCCATGTTGCTCTTCTTGTTGGTCTCCAAGACAAATTAGAGAAACCATCAAAGAGAGCGTTGGACGAGCAATGGTAGAGAGAGAGCACGGGCCACGCCCCTCTCTTTTGTATCCTTCAGGCAGGAAGTCCACCTGACAGTATGTCTGAGCAACACTGCCCTCTGGGGATATGGGGTGTGTAGTCAGTTATGGAGTGTCTAGTCAGTGCAATCAAATCTACCTATACCTGGTGTCGTCACACTAGACATCATTGATACAACAGCATTGTAAAGGCCCAGTATAAACTATGTATATGTCCTCCACAGTGGACGTCACTCTGGACCCTGATACAGCAAATCCTTGGCTCATCCTGTCTGAAGATGGGAAACAAGTGAGAATGGGAGACAAACGACAGAATCTCCCTGACAACCCAAAGAGGTTTAATAAAGTTGTCATTGTCTTAGGGAAGGAGGGCTTCTCCTCAGGGAGATTCTACTATGAGGTGCAGGTGAAGGACAAGACTGGCTGGTTTTAGGAGTCGTTAGAGAGTCCATCAACATGAAGGGGGATATTACACCTAGCCCTGACAATGGGTACTGGACTGTGAGGCTGATGAATGGGGAGTACAAGGCTCTAGCTGACCCTCGTGTCCTCCTCTCTCTCAGTCAGAAGCCCCAGAAGGTGGGGGTGTTTGTAGATTATGAGGGGTGTCAGGTCTCCTTTTATGATGTGGACAACAGGTCTCATTTCTACTCCTTCACTGGCATCACCTTCACTGAGAAACTCTATCCATACTTCAACCCTCACCTTAATGTTGGTGGTAAGAACTCAGCCCCTCTGGTCATCACTCCTGTCAATTAAACAGACTGAGTTATAATCTTTGTGGGATTTCATGTTTTTCGGATTTTCATTTTTCATTCTTTTGCTTTTTTACTTTTGCTTTTTCTTTCTTGATATGATGTAGAGAAACCCTGTTTAAGTGATTCACAGAAACAGTATAGAACATATTGTGATGGTCATGTATTTTCACACAAAACTAAAAAGATGAGATGAGATGAGATGCTTCAACGCAAATGTCTGATATCTGGTCCCCTCTCATTGAATGTAACGTACTTGATTGCTTATATGTTTATTATCATTGAATACAGTATAAGATTTTAATGTAAATTTGGTTGAATAAAGATGTTATTGCTAAAGTGGTTCGCTGAATCTCTTTGTTGACACACAGTAGATGATGCTCTTAGAAAACAGATACTCATGTAATCACACTGGTAGATAAAACACAGACACACACACATGACACTGTAGGAGGTAGGTAGCTTTATATGTACTCAAAGCATTACATTGCATGTGCGCATGCACGCACGCACACACACACACACACACACACACACACACACACACACACACTCACAGCAAAGTCATCTATAGTACATACATACAAGCTCCAGTACGTATTCAAAACACATTTTGTCATCATCATATATAAATTATAAAAATAAAACATTAGAATCCAACATATCTGAGCTGTAAACCATTTCCATATGTATTTAAAGTAGAAGACAAAGAGAGGATAACACTCTGGGGGAGAACTGTACTCTACTGTACTCTCCTGTACTCTCCTGTACTCTACTGTCCTCTCCTGTACTCTACTGTACTCTACTGTACTCTCCTGTACTCTACTGTCCTCTCCTGTACTCTCCTGTACTCTACTGTACTCTACTGTACTCTACTGTACTCTCCTGTACTCTACTGTACTCTTCTGTACTCTACTGTACTCTCCTGTCCTCTACTGTACTCTACTGTACTCTCCTGTACTCTACTGTACTCTTCTGTACTCTACTGTACTCTCCTGTACTCTACTGTACTCTCCTGATTCTACTCTGTTTCACTATAGTTGGAATAGGTTGATACATCAGGGAGACTTGTTTTCACACAGCTGGTTGAGAAAGACCACTACAGGGTTAAATCAAGGGAGGGCAAGAAGAAGAAGAAGAGAGAGAGAGAGAGTGAGTGTGTGAGAGAGAGAGAGAGAGAGAGAGAGAGATACAGAGAGATAGTTGATTCATCGGTCTGATTAATCGAATATACTTCCCAGCCCTAATACATACACTTCTGAAGTTGGCCATAGGTACAGATCTAGGATCAGCTTTGCCTCCCCAAAGCATCATAACCTAAACCATTATGGGAGAGACCCCTAACTGACTCAAGATCAGTGTCTAGGCACAGCTTCAACCTCCACCTGTACACATACATACAGCTCTCATAGAAGGACCTTTCTGTACAAAAGCATGTTGATCTCCATCCTTCATATTTACATGTCATTGTTAACAGTGAATCTCATTCAGGGGCCTCCTTTACCAAGAGAAATAGGAGGGTAGCGCAAACCTTTCTTTCTTTCTGTCTTTCTTTCTTTCTTTCTTTCTTTCTTTCTTTCTTTCTCTCTTTCTTTCTATCTTTTTGGATAGCACCCCCTTCAACACCCCTCTCACCCACTTTGGTGGCTAGATTACCCCTAGTTAGATTACCCCTAGTTAGATTACCCCTAGTTAGAGCTTACATTTATCTTGCCTTGCCATTCATTCACAAACAACAACAAAGCAGAGACGTTAATCCACAATCAGACTTTTGACCTTTGACCTTATTGACTTCCTGACCCTGTGTTTGACCTGTGTTCCAGCTCGGTCAGGGCCAGGGTAGTTCATCTGAGAGACCCACAGTTCCTCAGTCATAGTTAATACCAGGCCTGAGGGTTCAAAGGACAGTGCTGACAGTACGTTTACGTTAGTACACACCACTTCCTGGTATAACAGCTATGTAAGGTCATTTTAAGAAATGCATCATCGTTACTGGTCAATGAAAGAGGAAACAAAAATGCAAAAGGTCACGTAAAGCAATAACGGTTCACAAACGGTAAACTCGCTCCTCAGGTTCAAATACCCCCATCCGCTGCATCAAATTGCTAGCTTTTCGTGTCATGGCTGAATTAAATTGTGTGGAGCAACTCGGAGTGCAAGGCCACTGTTTCTGCACCTTGACGTCTGTTTCACTAGCAAGGCATGTCATAGGTATCTGGTGTGCAAGCACAGGAGACTTGAGTGTGCTTGTTAAAATGCCCCAAAAATGAGTCCAGGAAGGCAACATTTCCAGGTGATTCTTGAAAATAATTGAAATCAATTGGGAGATATGATTATAGCTTTTTCTAATTTGTATATTAGGTCAATGGCTGAAACCATATATATTTATAGAATGCATGTCTATACATATTTATAAATGTGAAATGTTTAATAATGTGGATACATCATGGGATGATTTTTGTAACATAGAACATGCTGGAATCTTAATAGTAGCAAAAAATACACACATGCACACTCGCACACAAATGTGTATACACACACACACACGCACACACACGCATACACACACATCGGCACAGCCTTCATGTGTCTTTCTGTTGTGAGGTTAGTTAGAGGAAGTAATATGATTTACAAGAAATGCATCAATGTCAGTGGTCAGCAGGATCTTACAGAAGTGTTGACCATATCAGGCGTGTCCTGCGTTGGTCTTTGGAGCGTTTCTCACATCTTGCCTACTCTGCATATGTGTGGTGAGCGTTGGTTAGCTAGGTCCCACTGTTGTCAACCCCTCGCCTCTCTCACCTCTGAGGACTCTGAGCAGTGAGGATGTCAAACGACACGGTCCACTACAATGTTGCAGGCAAAGATGAACAGAAGATCAAATGGACCAGAGAGGACGGCCCCTCCTCAGGTGAGTGACTGGACTTTGTTACCTACTGGATAGAGGGTGGTTGGAGATGCAGCACCTACAGCTCACCTGCTTTGAGAACATCAATCAATCATTAACTAATGCATCTGCAAAGCCTTATTAGTCATATTATTATTATTATTATTATTATTATTATTATGAGTAGTAGTAGTAGTAGTAGTAGTAGTAGTAGTAGTAGTAGTAGCAGTAGTAGTAGTAGTAGTAGTGGTAGTAGTAGTAGTAGTAGTAGCAGTAGCAGTAGCAGTAGTAGTAGTAGTAGTAGTAGTAATAGTAGTAGTAGTAACACCGTACGGTCATGTTACTTAAGTCTATTAGTTACTTGTATGCATGGTGATAATGTGACAACAAGTAATAGTTGGTGTTCAGTCAATGTTGCGGAGGTGGTTTGGAACCACGCTCACGTGATGAGCAACCTTGCCTGGAGACTTAAAGCCAGATGGAGCCAACCGCAGACAATCCTAACCAATGAGAGGGTTTCATACTGCAAGACAAATTCTCCACACTCATGCTGTCTCGATGCAATGTAGCCTATATAGCCATTAGCAAACAATTTGGTTTAAAATGCCATACTTGGAGATTTCTCAAATCAATATAGATTCTAATTCAAGCTGGGTTTGACAAAAACATTTGCAGGCAGGGAATCAACGGTTGCTATAATAAAATGATATATCTGATCGTTTTTAATTCCATTCGTTTTTAAAGACACTCTTCTTCATAAAAAAATGACATGTATTGAGGGACACAGAGAATGTCTGATACTTCGCCTGAAGCAAATCA
>NW_028153234.1:162546-170046 GCF_951799395.1 Argentina silus
CATGAAAACAAAACTTGAGGAAGAACAGAACAAATCCAGAACACTCTCTGAGAGAAAGACTGCTCTGGAGAGAGAGCTTTCAGGTGAGCTGTTACCATGGAACACACAAATACACGGCTCATCTTTAAAGGAAAACTTGGTTTTAAGAGTTGATCAGAACTCTTGGGCTTGGGCTCAGTGGAGATCAGTTGTTCTCAGCGCCTATTGATGAATTGTTTTGGTCTCTGAGGGGTTTATCCTCTTCAGCTGAATGCCCTATTAGACACATTTCTGCCTAAAAACCAGACCCAAACTAAACTGCTTATAATATATAGTACCTTTCAGATACTAAGGACAGGGAACTCTCTGGTGAGTTTGTTCATCCAAGTCCTTTATGTGTTCATTCCAAGACATATTCAAAACAACAGTTCAACAAATCACTCAAGTGTGGTCATTTCCTGCCTTTTCACAACAAGAAAAACAAGTGTACTCATCATAAGAAGCCTAATATACCTCTGTTTATATAATATACATGTTTTCAGTTATCAGTTGTTCTCGGCACCTATTGATGAATTGTTTTGGTCTCTGAGGGGTTTATCCTCTTCAGCTGAATGCCCTATTAGACACATTTCTGCCTAAAAACCAGACCCAAACTAAACTGCTTATAACATTAGAAATATGATGATCAGATGATCAGCAGGATGCCATTTGATAGGTAACACTTTGAGGTTTTGCGTGGATATGCTCAGATCATAGTTCAGAATAACATACGACACATGACAAGGAGATAAAGTAATCAATAATCAAATTTATAATCAAATTAAGAATTTGGGCCAATCATGGGCCTGTCTGGCTTAAGAGGTTATCAACCAACTGGATGTGTGAATGATTATTCTGATAAAACCATTAAATCATTCTCAATAGGACATGTGCATATTAAACAGCAGAGTGATATTTGCTTGAATGTGTGATATGTGCTAGATATCTACTCCTTCTTTTCACTCCCAAACAGACGTGAAAACAAAACTTGAGGAAGAACAGAACAATTCCAGTGAACTCTCTGAGAGAAAGACTGCTCTGGAGAGAGAACTTTCAGGTGAGATGTTTCCATAGGACAGAAACAGATACTGCTCAGTACTGCTAGGAATGACTGGTTGGAGTCCTACAAAATATCTCAGCCTATCATGACTAAGTGTACTCATCATAAGAAGCCCTATACCTCTGTTTTCTGTTACAGAGACAAAGAAAACACATGAAGAGCAGAAGAAGGAACTGGCTGTACTTATTAAAGATAAGGCTGACCTCACATGTCATCAACTAGCATCAGGTGAGCCTTATTCTGTGATACCACCCTGCCCCCTACTGGGCATCACTGGGTAGTGACACGAGACAGGGCTCAGACCCATTATGCCATTCAGTAAAAGTCTCATAATAATGATGTCAATAGATGAAGAATAGGCCAATTAGATCAATTAGATGTGGAACAGGGAAAGTGAATCAGACTTGTAGCGTTGGTCCTCCTCTGGTCAGCCAGTTCCAGTGTTCAGAGTTGATATACAATTAAAGGTGGTAAACTACATATATAAAACTATTGAGGGGACTTGTGTCCCACATTTCTAGTCCATCCATGTCCATGTTGCTCTCCTTGTTGGTCTCCAAGACAAATTAGAGAAACCATCAAAGAGAGCGTTGGACGAGCAATGGTAGAGAGAGATTCTGAAGAAAATGCTTGTAATAAGATAACTCTCTTCTGGTCAAGGCTTACACGCAGAATTTGAAGCCCTGCAAGTTCAGAACAGAAACATAAATGACAGTTACTTAAAGATGGAGAACAATCTAAAGGGTGAGTGGAAGCTTTTTTCATTGTGCCAATATCAGTACTGTATATCATATCTTCTTACATGTGCATGTGGAGTGAATTCATACAAACAAGTTATTGCTTCACAGACACACTGAAGAACTTAGAGGACCAGAAGAAGAGCAATGAAAACCTCTCAGATACAAAGGACAAGGAACTCTCTGGTGAGTTCCTTGTCCATTATGATTGTCAAATCATAATGGTCTCTAAGGAGTTTATCAAACAACTGAATATATGAATGAATATTCTACCATTAATTGTAACGTATCTACTCCTTGCCTTTCTCTCCTGAACAGACATGAAAACAAAACTTGAGGAAGAACAGAAAAATTCCAGTGCACTTTATGCAAAAGGGGCTGCTCTGGAGGGTGAACTTTCAGGTGAGATGTTTCCACAGGACAGAAAGAGACTACTCAGGCTACAATCAATATTGTATATCACATCTTCGTACATGACTTTGTGTAAAAAACAGTTTTTGTTTCAACAGACACACTGAAGAAGTTGGAGGACCAGAAAAAGAGCTATGAAAACCTTTCAGATACTAAGGACAGGGAACTCTCTGGTGAGTTTGGTCATCCAAGTCCTTTATGTGTTCATTCCAAGACATATTCAAAACAACAGTTCAACAAATCACTCAAGTGTGGTCATTTCCTGCCTTTTCACAACAAGAAAAACAAGTGTACTCATCATAAGAAGCCTAATATACATGTTTTCAGTTATCAGTTGTTCTCGGCACCTATTGATGAATTGTTTTGGTCTCTGAGGGGTTTATCCTCTTCAGCTGAATGCCCTATTAGACACATTTCTGCCTAAAAACCAGACCCAAACTAAACTGCTTATAACATTAGAAATATGATGATCAGATGCAAAAGCAGGATGCCATTTGATAGGTAACACTTTGAGGTTTTGCGTGGATATGCTCAGATCATAGTTCAGAATAACATACGACACATGACAAGGAGATAAAGTAATCAATAATCAAATTAAGAATTTGGGCCAATCATGGGCCTGTCCGGCTTAAGAGGTTATCAACCAACTGGATGTGTGAATGATTATTCTGATAACACCATTAAATCATTCTCAATAGGACATGTGCATATTAAACAGCAGAGTGATATTTGCTTGAATGTGTGATATGTGCTAGATATCTACTCCTTCTTTTCTCTCCCAAACAGACGTGAAAACAAAACTTGAGGAAGAACAGAACAATTCCAGTGCGCTTTCTGCGAGAGGCACTGCTCTGGAGACAGAACTATCAGGTATCAGAGATGTTTCCAGAGGACAGAAACAGATACTGGTCAGTATCTCTGGCCACTATCAATATTGTATATCATGTTCCGCGAATGACTTACAAAACAATCATTAACTTGAGTTCCTTGTACCCATAAATGTTTGTAGAGCAATGATGATGGACTTGTTTTTAAATCTGTTTTCTGTTGTAAGTATGTTCTATGTTGAAACGTGTGTACTGTTTGTATTGTGTTGTGTCGATGTACTCTGTTTTGGTAGTATTGTGTTCTATTGTTATTATATTATATATATGATATCTACTCCTTTTTGTCTCCCGAACAGATGTGAAAAACAAACTTGAGGAAGAACAGAAAAATTCCAGTGCACTTTATGCAAAAGGGGCTGCTCTGGAGGGTGAACTTTCAGGTGAGATGTTTCCACAGGACAGAAAGAGACTACTCAGGCTACTATCAATATTGTATATCACATCTTCGTACATGACTTTGTGTAAAAAACAGTTTTTGTTTCAACAGACACACTGAAAAAGTTGGAGGACCAGAAAAAGAGCGATGAAAAGGAACTCTCTGGTGAGTTTGGTCATCCAAGTCCTTTATGTGTTTTTACAACAAGAAAAACAAGAAAAGGGCTTGAAGGAACACAGCAAACAGTCAACTCATAGATGCATATTGTAACTGCTTGAATGTGTGTGATATGTACTAGATATCTACTTCTCTCCCAAACAGACGTAAAAACTAAACTTGTGGAAGAACAAAACAAATCCAGTGAACTCTCTGAGAGAAAGACTGCTCTGGAGAGAGAACTTTCAGGTGAGATGTTTCCATAGGACAGAAACAGATACTGCTCAGTACTGCTAGGAATGACTGGTTGGAGTCCTGCAAAATATCTCAGCCTATAATGACTAAGTGTACTCATCATAAGAAGCCCTATACCTCTGTTTTCTGTTACAGAGACAAAGAAAACACATGAAGAGCAGAAGAAGGAACTGGCTGTACTTATTAAAGATAAGGCTGACCTCACACGTCATCAACTAGCATCAGGTGAGCCTTATTCTGTGGTACCACCCTGCCCCCTACTGGGCATCACTGGGTAGTGACACGAGACAGGGCTCAGACCCATTATGCCATTCAGTAAAAGTCTTATAATAATGATGTCAATAGATGGAGAATAGGCCAATTAGATCAATTAGATGTGGAACAGGGAAAGTGAATCAGACGTATAGCGTTGGTCCGCCAGTTCCAGTGTTCGGAGATGATTTTCAATTAAAAGTGGTAAACTACATATATAAAACTATTGAGGGGACTTCGCACATTTCTAGTCCATCCATGTCCATGTTGCTCTCCGTGTTGGTCTCCAAGACAAGCGCGGGCCACGCCCCTCTCTTTTGTATCCTTCTGAGCAACACTGCCCTCTGGGGCTATGGGGTGTGTAGTCAGTTATGGAGTGTCTAGTCAGTGCAATCAAATCTACCTAGACCTGGGGTCGTCACACGAGACATCATTGATACAACAGCATTGTAAAGGCCCAGTATAAACTATGTATATGTCCTCCACAGTGGACGTCACTCTGGACCCTGATACAGCACATCCTTGGCTCATCCTGTCTGAAGATGGGAAACAAGTGAGAATGGGAAACAAATATCAGAATCTCCCTGACAACCCAAAGAGGTTTAATAAAGTTGTCATTGTCTTAGGGAAGGAGGGCTTCTCCTCAGGGAGATTCTACTATGAGGTGCAGGTGAAGGACAAGACTGACTGGGACCTAGGAGTGGCTAGAGGGTCCATCAACAGGAAGGGGGATATTAAACTTAGCCCTGACAATGGATACTGGACTGTGTGGCTGAGGGATGGGGAGTACGAGGCTCTAGCTGACCCTCCTGTCCTCCTCTCTCTCAGTCAGAAGCCCCAGAAGGTGGGGGTGTTTGTAGATTATGAGGGGGGTCAGGTCTCCTTCTATGATGTGGACAACAGGTCTCATATCTACTCCTTTACTGGCATCACCTTCACTGAGAAACTCTATCCATTCTTCAGCCCCTGTGTTAACAGTGATGGTAAGAACTCAGCCCCTCTGGTCATCACTCCTGTCAATTAAACAGACTGAGTTATAATCTTTGTGGGATTTCATGTTTTTCAGATTTTCATTTTTCATTCTTTTGCTTTTTTATTTTTACTTTTTTTTTCTTGATATGATGTAGAGAAACCCTGTTTAAGTGATTCACAGAAACAGTATAGAACATATTGTGATGGTTATGTATTTTCACACAAAACTAAAAAGATGAAATGAGATGAGATGAGATGCTTCAATGCAAATGTCTGATAGCTGATCCCCTCTCATTGAATGTAACGTACTTGATTGCTTATATGTTTATTATCATTGAATACAGGATGAAGATTTTAATGTAAATTTAGTTGAATAAAGATGTTATTGCTGAAGTGGTTCGCTGAATCTCTTTGTTGACACACAGTAGATGATGCTCATAGAAAACAGATACTCATGTAATCACACTGGTAGATAAAACACAGACACACACACACGACACTGTAGGAGGTAGGTAGCTTTATATGTACTCAAAGCATTACATTGCATGTGCGCATGCGCACACACACACACACACACACACACACACACACAGCAAAGTCATCTATAGTACATACATACACCTCCAATACGTATTCAAAACACATTTTGTCATCATCATATATAAATTATAAAAATTAGACATTAAAAAACATTAGAATCCAACATATCTGAGCTGTAAACCATTTCCATATGTATTTAAAGTAGAAGACAAAGAGAGGATAACACTCTGGGGGAGAACTGTACTCTCCTGTACTCTCCTGTACTCTCCTGTACTCTACTGTACTCTCCTGTACTCTCCTGTACTCTACTGTACTCTCCTGTACTCTACTGTACTCTTCTGTACTCTACTGTACTCTCCTGATTCTACTGTGTTTCACTATAGTTGGAATAGGTTGATACATCAGGGAGACTTGTTTTCACACAGCTGGTTGAGAAAGACCATGACAGGGTTAAATCAAGGGAGGGCAAGAAGAAGAAGAAGTAGAAGAGGGGGGGGGGAGAGAGAGATAGTGGGGGGGGCGATGTAGAGAGTTGCATCATTGTGACCTGCGTACCTGTGTTTGTGTCGTAGGCTTTTAAAACCAGGTACTGTTTCAACAGTCACACTGAAGAAGTTAGAGCACCAGAATAATGAGCTGTGAAAAACCTCTCAGATACTCAGGATAAGGAACTCTGGTGAGTTTGATCATTCATGTACATTCTGTGTATATTCTGCCCCCTACTGGGCATCACAGGGTAGTGACAAGAGACAGGCCTGAGATCCATTCTGCCAGTCAGTTTTAGTTCTATTATGAAGGCAGTAGATGGAGAATAGGGAATTTAGATATGGGACAGGGAGGGTGAAGTTCTGCCTACGTGGCCTTCAAGAAACTGCATTGGGAAGAAGCTGCTGGTTGAGAGGTAACAATAGCATAGCTGCCACAGATAACATTTTATTTAAAGATACCTCAAGTTATGACTGTAACTACAGTATCAACAACTGTTCAACTGTCTATGCAGAGTTTAATAAGTACTTCTGAGAGGCTTGCTAAGAACCTCGACATAACTTCCAATGACATAGTATGAACTATTCTGTAGATAATGTACATATAAACATACATCCAGTAGTATGAACTATTCTGTAGATAATGTACATATAAACATACATCCAGTAGTATCAACTATTCTGTAGATAATGTACATATCAACATACATCCAGTAGTATGAACTATTCTGTAGATAATGTACATGTGAACATCATACAGTAGTATGAACTGATTAGACAGGTGTAAGATTATGTCAATAGATGTGGTGACCTGACTACAGTGGTCTCTTCTGTGTCCACAGAGCTGAGGAGGATGCAGCAGTATGCAGGAATGTGCTGTTTAAACATGTAATACATTGATGATGTATGACAGTGAATGCCCCCCCCCCCTCCTTGACCTGTGCTTTGGGCTCTGGTGCTACACATGAATGCAGGCATGACAGAGGTCAGATGATCAGGATGCTCAGTACTGTGTTGACAAGGAACAAACATTCTTAGTTAGTCTACAGTTGGTCATGGAGACATGTTTGAATTGCCTCTATACAACGGTTTGATCACAACAAGCATTATGATTGGCGGAGAGACGTTCAAAGCTTTATTCCCTGATAAAGTAACAGCTATGACATGTTTACCTGTTTTCCATACATTGCAGTCATATGCGAGTTTGTGACCATTGTATAAATGCGATAAGTCACTTGAGTCTGTGCTTCATCCTGAATAAAGTCACAGCTGATGGGTTTGCGGCCTCCGCTGTGACTTTATTCAGGATAAAGCACGGCCTCTCATTCCTTATTGCTTCATTAGCAACACT
>NW_028153234.1:175046-180046 GCF_951799395.1 Argentina silus
TTGGCAGATGTTTAGATCAGCATTTTTATTAAAGCCACAGTATGTAATTTCAATTAATGTATCGGCCTATCTCTTGATTTTGATGAATAGGCAATGAGTTATGAAGAGCATCGTGAGATAATTACAACTTCTCACTTTTTCATGAGAAAAACACTTATGACTTCTTCCCCCTACATTTTGTTTTCATGAAATACTTTATATTTATACTTTACTGTATTTGATACAGTATCAATTAATTATGTCCCTGATAATGCAGTTATCCAGTCAACCCAGTCAACTGTCACCATTCCATCTCAATTTCCTCTCAGCTGGTGTCTCAGACCCACCACCCTCATCTGACCCTGACCCTGATGACCCTGATGACCCTGATGACCCTGATGACCCTGATGACCCTGATGACCCCTCTCCTGTGGCAAGGTCAAAGGTTGTGACCTCTAGAGGTGTATCACTGAAACTGCTGCTGGTTTTATTCTCTGTTGTCCTGATCGGAATGGCCGTCACATGTAGAGTTTGTAAGTACTGATGATGAAGATGATGATGGTGATGATGATGATGATGATGATACAATATTAAAATACTTATGCTCTTCTCCCTTGATGACCAGATGTGATTACGATGAAGGAGACCTGTGACCTGAACCTGACAGGTGAGTTGAGAGTAGATTCGAGTAGAGTAGAGTAGAGTAGAGTAGAGTAAAGTAAAGTAGAGTATATTAGAGTAGAATAGAGTAGAGTAGAATACTTCCTGATATTCATAATTGAAAATTATTTTTGAACATGTATATGCAGCACTGTCATGATGAGGTAGCCCTGTCTGAGACGCTTTAACTCAAGTGTCGCCTTGGGACCCTGAGAACGTCCTCTTGGCCTAATGGTACTGTAGACGCCTTGTCTTCCATGTAGGAGACCTGGGTTTGAACCCCACTCATCACACATACATTTGTGGGGAACTTTCTGAACAGTATAGTTGATTAACTTTTTCTCTAACCCTGGTCAGTATCTCAGGATACTATCAATACTGTGTATCATATCTTCTTACATGATTGTGTCTGTGTAATAAACTAGTTATTATTTCCACAGACACACTGAAGAAGTTGGAGGACCAGAAAAAGAGCGATGAAAAGGAACTCTCTGGTGAGTTTGGTCATCCAAGTCCTTTATGTGTTCATTCCAAGACATATTCAAAACAACAATTCACCAAATCACTCAAGTGTGGTCATTTTACAACAAGAAAAACAAGTGTACTCATCATAAGAAGCCTAATATACATGTTTTCTGTTATCAGTTGTTATGCTAGATATCGACTTCTTTTTCTCTCCCAAACAGACGTAAAAACTAAACTTGTGGAAGAACAAAACAAATCCAGTGAACTCTCTGAGAGAAAGACTGCTCTGGAGAGAGAACTTTCAGGTGAGATGTTTCCATAGGACAGAAACAGATACTGCTCAGTACTGCTAGGAATGACTGGTTGGAGTCCTACAAAATATCTCAGCCTATCATGACTAAGTGTACTCATCATAAGAAGCCCTATACCTCTGTTTTCTGTTACAGAGACAAAGAAAACACATGAAGAGCAGAAGAAGGAACTGGCTGTACTTATTAAAGATAAGGCTGACCTCACATGTCATCAACTAGCATCAGGTGAGCCTTATTCTGTGGTACCACCCTGCCCCCTACTGGGCATCACTGGGTAGTGACACGAGACAGGGCTCAGACCCATTATGCCATTCTGTAAAAGTCTCATAATAATGATGTCAATAGATGGAGAATAGGCCAATTAGATCAATTAGATGTGGAACAGGGAAAGTGAATCAGACTTGTAGCGTTGGTCCTCCTCTGGTCAGCCAGTTCCAGTGTTCAGAGTTGATATACAATTAAAGGTGGTAAACTACATATATAAAACTATTGAGGGGACTTGTGTTGCCCATTTCTAGTCCATCCATGTCCATGTTGCTCTCCTTGTTGGTCTCCAAGACAAATTAGAGAAACCATCAAAGAGAGCGTTGGACGAGCAATGGTAGAGAGAGAGCACGGGCCACGCCCCTCTCTTTTGTATCCTTCAGGCAGGAAGTCCACCTGACAGTGTGTCTGAGCAACACTGCCCTCTGGGGCTATGGGGTGTGTAGTCAGTTATGTAGTGTCTAGTCAATGCAATCAAATCTACCTAGACCTGGGGTCAACACACTACACATCATTGATACAACAGCATTGTAAAGGCCCAGTATAAACTATGTATATGTCCTCCATAGTGGATGTCACTCTGGACCCTGATACAGCACATCCTTCGCTTATCCTGTCTGAAGATGGGAAACAAGTGAGACATGGAGACAAACGACAGAATCTCCCTGACAACCCAAAGAGGTTTAATAAAGTTGTCAATGTCTTGGGGAAGGAGGGCTTCTCCTCAGGGAGATTCTACTATGAGGTGCAGGTGAAGGACAAGACTGGCTGGACATTAGGAGTGGCTAGAGAGTCCATCAACAGGAAGGGGAGTATTACACCTAGCCCTGACAATGGGTACTGGACTGTGTGGCTGATGGATGGGGAGTACAAGGCTCTAGCTGGCCATCCTGTCCTCCTCTCTCTCAGTCAGAAGCCCCAGAAGGTGGGGGTGTTTGTAGATTATGAGGGGGGTCAGGTCTCCTTTTATGATGTGGACAACAGGTCTCATATCTACTCCTTTACTGGCATCACCTTCACTGAGAAACTCTATCCATACTTCAGCCCTCATCTTAATGATGGTGGTAAGAACTCAGCCCCTCTGGTCATCACTCCTGTCAATTAAACAGACTGAGTTATAATCTTTGTGGGATTTCATGTTTTTCGGATTTTCATTTTTCATTCTTTTGCTTTTTTACTTTTACTCATTTTTTCTTGATATGATGGAGAGAAACCCTGTTTAAGTGATTCACAGAAACAGTATAGAACATATTGTGATGGTCATGTATTTTCACACAAAACTAAAAAGATGAAATGAGATGAGATGAGATGATTCAATGCAAATGTCTGATAGCTGATCCCCTCTCATTGAATGTAACGTACTTGATTGCTTATATGTTTATTATCATTGAATACAGGATAAGATTTTAATGTAAATTTGGTTGAATAAAGATGTTATTGCTAAAGTGGTTCGCTGAATCTCTTTGTTGACACACAGTAGATGATACTCATAGAAAACAGATACTCATGTAATCACACTTGTAGATAAAACACAGACACACACACACGACACTGTAGGAGGTAGGTAGCTTTATATGTACTCAAAGCATTACATTGCATGTGCGCATGCACGCACGCACGCACACACACACACACACACACACACACACACACACACACACACACACACACACACACACACACACACACACACACACAGCAAAGTCATCTATAGTACATACATACAAGCTCCAGTACGTATTCAAAACACATTTTGTCATCATCATATATAAATTATAAAAATAAAACATTAGAATCCAACATATCTGAGCTCTAAACCATTTCCATATGTATTTAAAGTAGAAGACAAAGAGAGGATAACACTCTGGGGGAGAACTGTACTCTACTGTACTCTACTGTACTCTACTGTACTCTCCTGTACTCTCCTGTACTCTCCTGTACTCTACTGTACTCTCCTGTACTCTCCTGATTCTACTGTGTTTAACTATAGTTGGAATAGGTTGATACATCAGGTAGACTTGTTTTCACACAGCTGGTTGAGAAAGACCACTACAGGGTTAAATCAAGGGAGGACAAGAAGAAGAAGAAGAACAGAGAGAGAGAGAGTGAGAGAGAGAGAGAGAGAGAGAGAGAGAGAGAGAGAGAGAGAGAGATACAGAGAGATAGTTGATTCATCGGTCTGATTAATCGAATATACTTCCCAGCCCTAATACATACACTTCTGAAGTTGGCCATAGGTACAGATCTAGGATCAGCTTTGCCTCCCCAAAGCATCATAACCTAAACCATTATGGGAGAGACCCCTAACTGACTCAAGATCAGTGTCTAGGCACAGCTTCAACCTCCACCTGTACACATACATACAGCTCTCATAGAAGGACCTTTCTGTACAAAAGCATGTTGATCTCCATCCTTCATATTTACATGTCATTGTTAACAGTGAATCTCATACAGGGGCCTCCTTTACCAAGAGAAATAGGAGGGTAGCGCAAACCTTTCTTTCTTTCTGTCTTTCTTTCTTTCTTTCTTTCTTTCTCTCTTTCTTTCTATCTTTTTGGATAGCACCCCCTTCAACACCCCTCTCACCCACTTTGGTGGCTAGATTACCCCTAGTTAGATTACCCCTAGTTAGAGCTTACATTTATCTTGCCTTGCCATTCATTCACAAACAACAACAAAGCAGAGACGTTAATCCACAATCAGTATTCTTCTTATCAAAGGTTGGTTGCAGTTTAGACTGCAGTGATTGAATCCCATTGGCTGGCATTGTTGTCACTCAACCGATGTGGTGCCACAGGTCTTGTGTGTCCATATATGCCATATCATAGTGAATAACTAGTGTATAACCATAGATCATATCCTCTGTGTGGTGGTGATTCTGCAGTGGCAGTGGTTTATGCTGTCTTGACACCAGAGTGTCTCTCCAACCTCCTCAGTACTGTGTAAGAACAGTGATACAGTTACAGTCACAGAAAAAGCTTTATTATAAAACAATAAACATACAACATCACATTTGGATTCAAACTCCTCATTCAGAGAGCAATATGGCTGCTGTCCAGCTCCATAGTTGTGACAGAGGCTGACACTGAAGATACATGCAGAATTCCTCCAAACAGAATTCCAATCAGTTTTCCCAGTCAGGGAATTCCAGAACTCATTTCCACCTTCCATCTCAATCTCCTCTCCTGTTCAAAGTCTTTATGTTAACGCTCCTCCATATCGTGACCTTTGACCTTTGACCTTATTGACTTCCTGACCCTGTGTTTGACCTGTGTTACAACTCAGTCAGGGCCAGGGTAGTTCAGCTGAGAGATCCACAGT
>NW_028153233.1:0-2500 GCF_951799395.1 Argentina silus
CACAGCCACAGAGATTCTTACATTCTCACACTCACGCACTCACACATGCATATATATGCTTATAAGGTTGTGTATCAATAAGAGATGTGCCATGAATAAGTGATAGGGGGACATAATGGAGAGATGGTTGCAGAGCAGAGCAGAGCAGTCTTTCTCTCTGCTGCTAACAGCTGGCCAGTCGGAACAGCACATATCTCTGTGCATTACACACACCACTCTTTCGAGGAAAGGAGGTGGGGGAGGAGAGGAGGGGAGAGGAGAGGTGAGGGGAAGGGGAGGACGGGGGAGGAGAGGAGAGGTGAGGGGAAGGGGAGGACGGGGGAGGAGAGGATATAGGGGGAAGGGACGGTTAGCAAAGAAGTAAGGGGAAAGAAATAATGGGTAGAAAAGAGTTATGGACGAACACTGGCAGAATATAGACACCTGATGATCGAAATAAAAAGTATTATTATTCCTTAGCTCACGGCCTTAGATTGTGATGGTTCCTGCCCTGCGCTCAGAATTCTAATTCCCAAAACGACCACTGTTGTCAAGGTAACGTGATAAGCAAATCTTCGTCATTCGAGCGATATTACTATAATGTACGTAAAACAGGAAAAACGCACCATAGCTGTTACTGCATCAGGGAATAAAGCACGACTTCGAACGCCTCTCGGCCAATCACAATGCTTGTTCTGACCAAACCATTGTTTCGTAGTTTCTCTGTTGTTAAAAAAAAAAGGTAATTCTTCCTTCTTCTAGCATTGTGACTGCCTACGGCCCCTGGTCTGAGCATTGATTACTTTATCTTATGGTGACTGATGGATAGATTATTCGAGAGACTCAGAGAAGAGAAGAAGAGAGGAGGAGAGGAGGAGGAAGGAGAGTGTGCATCCTAACCTACATGTGCTAAGGTTATGCAGTAAGCACACAATACACCACAGCTGTGAGGGTCTTGAGCTGTGGAGAAACTTGAGCTTTTGTGATATGTAAGCCTGTTCCCCTATTGCCATAGTTGCAAAGCCTCTCGATGCCATTCATCAAATTAAACGTCAGAGATAGAGAGCCTTTAAACCCAGTGTGTAAACTAGAGATGGAGGGCCATGAGACCATTTTGAATAGCTCCCCACGCATTCACTTGGAGATAGTTGTAGTTTCGTAGTTTCTCTGTTGTTAAAAAAAAAAGGTAATTCTTCCTTCTTCTAGCATTGTGACTGCCTATGGCCCCTGGTCTGAGTATTGATTACTTTGTCTTATGATGACTGTTGGATGGATGATTCACTGACTTAAACAAATTTATTTGTTGTAAGTCGCTTTGGATAAAGGCGTCTGCTAAATGCCATAAATGTAAATGTAAATGTAAATGTTGTATAATTGTTCGTATGTCGTTTCAATAGCGACCTTTCTCCGTCCTGTTCCTTACACCTCTTCTGGAAGGACTGGTACAGGATGTGCTGCCTGTCACTTAGAACCAGTGGCCAAAGTCCAAATGACAGAACGTGAAGTCTTCCAGCTGATTCAATAATTAGTAAATATTTGGCCACTCAAATAGATGTGATAACTTAAAGGGGCAATCTGGGATTGGTACATCCATGTTTCGACTTTTTTAATGAATGATGTAAAGCCATTGATTCTTGAAGAATGTAACTTATAAATGTCTCATGAGCTTAGTTCAACTGTCTTACCCCTTCAGAACCTAAATGTAAAATATAAGCTTATAAACAATGTAATTGTAAACAAACACTTAATAGCTTAAAAACATGGTCAAACTATCATTTGATCTCATGGATGGTCAGTCCTTGCATCCATATACAGTACCAGTCAAAAGTTTGGACACACCTTGCCAAGAGTGTGCAAAGCTGTCATCAAAGCAAAAGGTGGCTACTTTGAAGAATCTAAAATATAAAACATATTCTGGTTTGTTTGACACTTTTTTGTTTACTACATAATTCCATATGTGTTATAGTTTTGATGTCTTCAATATTAATCTACAATGTAGAAAATAATAAAAATAAAGAAAAACCATTGAATGAGAAGGTGTGTCCAAACTTTTGACTGGTACTGTATATATATACGCCATTTAGCTGACACTTTTATCCAAAGCGACTTACATTGCAGTGAGTGCATACATTTCAGTATATATGGTCCCAGCGGGATTCAAACCCACAACCTAAGCATTGTTAGTGCCGTGCTCTACCAACTGAGCCACAGAGGACCACACTCCATCTATGTATTTGAGAGTGGTTACATGTCTACAGCCCTGTCCCTCAGCTGTTTACCAACAAAAAGTGGCAACGCTTTGTTGCTGTTTACATCTTAACAGTCCTTCCTAAGACCTCTTCATCCCCACTACCCCCCCTGTACTAACCCTAACCCCAACCCTTGAGACCTCTTCATCCCCACTACCCCCCCTGTACTAACCCTAACCCCAACCCTTGAGACCTCTTCATCCCCACTACCCCCCCTGTACTAACCCTAACCCCAACCCTTGAGACCTCTTCACCCCACTACCCCCCCTGTA
>NW_028153233.1:7500-37500 GCF_951799395.1 Argentina silus
GTGTCCGCCGACGTTTCCAACAATAGCGGCAGCCCAGCGAGTAGCATTCCCCCCCCCCCCCCCTGTGAATTATGATTGTCATAGAGACCCCGTACAGTCATAGAAACATGTGAACTGCAGGATGTTGGGGAGAAGCTGCTGGGTTTTATTTTATCAACTCATTTACCACTGTGTGTGTGTGCGTGTGCGTGTGCGTGTGCATGCGTGTTTGTGTGTGTGTGTGTGTGTGTGTGTGTGTGTGTGTGTGTGTGTGTCTCTCCACAGAGCTCCAGAGAGAGGGAAGCATCGAGACCCTCAGCAACAGCTCGGGCTCCACCAGCGGCAGCATCCCCCGCAACTTTGAGGGGTACCGCTCCCCCCTGCCCACCAACGAGAGCCAGCCCCTCAGCCTCTTCCCCTCCGGCTTCCCCTAGTGACCCCCAGTCCCACCTGAAAACCACCCAGCCCACCCAACCGTCCCGGTCACCCAGACACAGTCAGAGACAAGCCTGGTGATGTCTCAGTAACACAGTGTCTCAAACCAGCATGTTCAATGTCTTGGTCCATGATCTGTGAGCTGTGAACCCCTCCCCCTCCTCTTTCTCCTCTTCCCTCCTCCCTCCTCCTCCTCCTCGTCCTCCTCCTCCTCCTCGTCCTCCTCCTCCTCGTCTCTCTCCACACCAGATGTCCTCTGGCCTGTTGGTTGTCTTCACGCACCAGTGGAGGCTGGTGTAAGTAGACATCGGAGGACAGGCTCATTGTAATGCATGGAACAGAATGAGGAATGGATACCAAACACCATGCATTACAATCAGCCCTTCCTCCGATTTCTACCTCCACCAGCCTCTACTGTGACACACACTCTGGAACATGTTTGTCTGTATGCAGTAGGAGGATGTGAAGCCTCTCCTGGCAGGTGCTTTCCTTTGCGTTTATTGTGTGTGTGTGTGTGTGTGTGTGTGTGTGTGTGTGTGTGTGTGTGTGTGTGTGTGTGTGTGTGTGTGTGTGTGTGTGTGTGTGTGTGTGTGTGTGTGTGTGTGTGTGTGTGTGTGTGTGTGTGTGTGTGTGTGTGTGTGTGTGGAAAAAAAATAATTTACCTCTTGGTAGATTATATGTTTAAACCTTTTCATGAATTTATGCCTTGGAGTTAATACAGCTTCTAACGACAGGCAGGCTTATAAGAAAATAAGGCTCAGTTCATCACTAATTTCTCTGTAACACTATAAAAATGAATTAAACTTAGTTATTTACATATATCATTAAACTACATGGCTATGCTTTGTTTATGTCTCACAAAACTGTAAATTGAGAGTGTTCTGAGTTAGCTGTAGTCAGTTTCTTAACAGCCAGTGTGTTTATGTGTTAGCTTAACTTGTTAGGACCAAATTAATCTTCCATGTATCGCTGTATGGATTTCTCTCTGTGGTCACCTTTGATGTGATTTCAGTGAGTATCTTTCTGTTTAAGTTTCTTTTTATAAATTCATCTTGCTTTGATAATGAATATTTGTTTAATTTACAACAAAAACCAGGTCTGCGTTGGAACAAACGCAGACACACACACACACACACACACACACACACATATACACACACTTGAACTTGTACGCAGAATGATTTGCTTGCTTTTCTAACTCAATGAGCCGTTGCTAGACATCAACAAGTTTATCCAAGTCTGTAGCTCTAGTTAATCAAAAATGAATTAATTCATTGTAAAAAGTGATGCAATCCTAGTCCATTGTGGTGGGAATGGTTGAATGGCTGACTGTCTGCAGGTCAAACGATGTTGCATGTTTGAGATGAGTCTTCAAACATCTGCTAGCTAACGTGGTGATTGTTAACTGGACGACTGACCAGAAATCGGGGCATGAATCTATTCCTCTTAATCTGAATGAACACGTGCTTATCACTTGGCTGTTATGTTGGTTTTGTAAAAATACTCAGCTGTTATTTTGCTATGCATTCATGCAAATGGAATAATAAAGCTTGAACAAAATATTGTTGTGTGTTTATTCATTTATCTCAACAGTTGTTTGGTTATGTATGGTATTCTCTCTCCTATAACATCTGCCATTTAGCTGATGCTTTTATCCAAAGTGATTTATATTGCAGTGAGTGCATACATTTTTCAGTATGTATGGTCCCAGCGGGAATGGAACCCACAACCTAAGCATTGTCAGTACCATGTTCTACCAACTGAGCCACTGAGGACCACAAGTTATCAGTCAGCATACACAGTGATTATTAAAGGAACAAAAATGACACCCAAGCCAATTCAGAGTTACCCCACTGTAGGTTTATTGTTTATTGTTAAGAGACAGAGACAGAAAACAGCAGATTCTACTCTTACCAGGTTTGGGAACAGTTTGCATACATTTGTTTACTCTAATGTAGGCAACAGGTTGACAAACACTCCAATGGGATAACAGGTTAATAAACCTTTATTTGCTCTAAAATATTTCGGTAGATTCCTATTACAGCATGTAATAAAGGGTTAATTTAAATAATAACAAAGTAACAATTAATAGTTTCCTCAATAAGACCCATATTTCTATGTAAATTCTTGAACTGCATGGTAACACCGATGTAGGTCATTTATAAGACATGAGTCATGATGAAGGTTAATGACTGGGTCATTAATCAAAGTAAAGTGTTAAAATCCACATTATAATTTTGGTTGACAGGATCTTGTTACCCACGCCTTGCACGGCCACCACATACAACATGACATGGCATTGAAGCGTAACTCACCAACTGCCAAAGCATTCCGGAACACTCACCACCTAGAGTGTTCCAAGTGTTTTATGTGGTGTTTACCTAGCAATAACACTTTGATTGGCTACAAAATGAAGCATCATCATTTATGCATTTTTGGTGAACAAAGTCACCCTTGGCACTCTCGAATGTTGACAACTTGGTGCGACTTTATTCACCCTCGGCACTGAATGTGGTAACACTTCATTTCCCAGCCCAGATTCCCTGTAATTTCAGTGTTGTTGTTGTCTTAATCCAGATTAACACACCACCACATACTTAAAATATATTTTAAAATATATAAGAAATACAAAATATAGTATAGAGAGAAAACACCATGGTAACAGGGATATAATAACTGCAAAGATGGTCTTAGTCCACTGCAGATGAATTCCTCGATAAGCGCTGGTCGCTGTTGGTTGCTATCCTTTTTTTCTCTGAGGTAACAGGACGTTCTAGCACGATCTGAATTACCTTGTAAATGTTATATTGTGTTACTGGAATGACATGACATTCTCTGAACTACATCTGACAGTCGAATTATATCTTGTTATTCGCAGACCACAGAAAGATGACACGTTGTTTACATGGATACAGATGAGGCTGGTTGAGGTAGAATGAAGAATGGATCGTGTGTGTTTGATACCGTTCCTCGTTCCGTTCTGTGCGTCACAACGAGCCCGTCCTCCGATTTCTACCTCCACCAGCCTCCCCTGGCTCATACACAGATGAGGCTGAACTCCAGTACTTACAGCCTGGTCCCGGGTCAGTCAGAGACGGTCAAGCTGTGGAGGGAAGCACAAGACCAAACCCTGCTGGACTGATCTGATCATCTCCTCCCAGTAGCTCTGGAACGACAGGAAAGACACACAAACTGGTTTACTTGGGTCAGAAACTGGGGGGAAATATACACATCAGTATATACATATATATATATAGATATACATATATAGATATACATCACAGTATATATATATATATATATATATATATATATATATATATATATATATATATATATATATATATATATATATACACACACATCAGGGGAGGCTGGTGGAGGTAGAAATCGGAGGACTGTCTCATGGTCACGCATGGAATGGAGTGAGGAATGGTATCATACCAACGGTTGATACTGTTCCTCATACCTCTACCAGCCTCCCCTCCTGATGTTATTCCACCCCCCCTTTTTTTAATTGGTCATGCATGCAGCACGCACACACACACATCCCCACACACACACACTCTGTATTCCATTCCATGCATTGCAAAGAGCCTGTCCTCCCATTTTTCAGGTGCACTTTTGGATTTCCCGTTCTACCACATCCCAAAGGTGTTCTATTGGATTCAGATCCGGTGACTGGGAAGGCCACTGAAGAACACTGAACTCATTGTCATGTTCATGAAACCAATTTGAGACGACTTTTGCTTTGTGACATGGTGCATTATCATGCTGGAAGTAGCCATTAGAAGATGGGTAAATTGTGGCCATGAAGGGATGCACATGGTCAGCAACAATACTCAAATAGGCTGTGGCATTTGAGCGATGATTGATTGGTATTAACGGGCCTAAAGTGTGCCATGAAAACATTCCCCACACCATCACACCACCTCCACCATGAGAAGGTGTACAGGTGTTCCTAATAAAGTACACCACCTCCACCATGAGAAGGTGTACAGGTGTTCCTAATAAAGTGCTCAGTGAGCGTATATTCACATTCAAGTATAAGTCAACCAGTTGAGTTGATCAGGGAAGAGGTGGGAACAGAAAGAGCTGTGAGAAATAATGACCATCATCAGCAGCAGCAGCAGCAGCACACAAATCACTGTCTTCGTGTTTCTGCCCTGTTTATTACTCTAAATTTGAAACAAACCGTCTCTAAAACACTAGAACTCGTAAAGTATAGCGAAGTTTAGATGTAGCATGTGAGAAATGCTCATCTGGGTCCCCCGGGAGCGGGCGGGATGAACCCGAGCAGGACCCCCCCCTCCCCCCGTGTTGTTATAGCACTTCCATTAGCCGGGCCAAATCAGCCATGACGCGGGGACTATGGGCATGTGAATGAGTTGGAGCCGGCAGATCCATGCCAGCAAACTCTGGCACCCTCCATAGTGTACCATGCCCACTGAGGCCTCGGTCCACCACACTGTAACACAGCCCCTGCATGCCAATGCTTCTCGGAGAGAGGCCGGTGCCCAGGCAAGCTGGCCGACTGCCTGGCACTGCCAACCAGTCTCATCCCACCCAGGACAGTCGCTATTCAGCCAACTCTTGGTTGGACAAAAGGAACCGAATAAAACAGATTCGGAAGTATAAACCAAATGAAATAGATTTGTATTTGAAGTGTCATTTGTGCTCCATATGATGACTGATATACGACTCATTTCTCCTGTCTGCGTTCAAGTTCAAGTGCCTGGGTTGGACTGTTAGGGAAGAACAGCGTATACTTTCATTCAACAAGTCACGTCGTCCAAAGCACTGTGAATGGGCACACCAGAGTAAAGTTGGCCCTGGAAAGCAGTATTGCTAGATTTGTTAAGCTTTGTCTTCAAATTTGACCCCAATTAATAGATTTACAAAACCAGTAATAGAAAATCAGATGCACAGAGAAAATAAATAAAATGCAGGACTTCTCAGCCCTAAGAGACTATTAGGTATATCTGTACAATTACCTGATAAGTGTGAAACTTTTTTTATTCACTTTTTTTATATTTAACATTTATTTATTCAGTGAGACACACTGAGACCAAGGTCTCTTTTGCAGGTGCACCCTGTTTACATTACAAATATGATTACAAAACAATACCTTAAAAAACACAACACAATCTAAATATAAAACACACACTATTATTATTCAATCAAAACAAGAGCATGTCTCTGAGCTGCAAGGACTTAAAACAAGCCTAAGAGATCAAGTGCTCCAAGCTCAGTCTGCCCTGAAGATCATGTCTGAGAAGCACACATGCTCTCAACAATTTTTCCTCAGGCTGATACATTACTGTACTGGGCCTATTATCATTATCCACCATATTTACCAATAGCGATTCAAAGAAGAAAACCTCTCGTGACACTTCCATCGCGTTTTATTTTCTGTGATTATAACAACAGTAGTGTTCTAGTAGTACAGCATAACAGCCATTTGAACTATTCCGCCCGTATGATTAGAAAGATTGTTACATTGCTCACAGGATACGATAATTAATCCCTGTTTTTAAGCACTGTTAAGATGATCTCCTACAATGACAACGACCGGGTTATTTGATAGTTTCACACGAGGTTGTATGGGTCACTGATGCCAGCAAAATACCAGAAATTTACCATTTAAAATCAATCATAAGGCATTAACATTGTTATCAATATCTGGGCAGGGAAATTGACTCGCAAAATTGTAGGAAATGCATTGATCTAATTGATCACTGATTGGTCTTTCAGTGATGGATCATAATAGTCACCTTTAATTCCTATCATTTTAATTTAAAAAGTGGCATATTATTATGTCCTGCATTTATTTAACAAAAGAGTGGATCGTTTACCATTTATTTTGATTTCTAGAAAATAAGAAGCTAATATTTTGATTCTTAATTCGTGTGCTGTTTAGAGTGCCAACATGGGAAATGGAAAAAAAGATGAAGCACCTCGTTTATTCAGACGAAAGACACATTCTCAAAACTAAGATGAACATAGGGCCTTCCCGTAATCGCGTTATTCTGAACAAGATTATACCTGTGTGTACACTTATTTATAATTCAATGACGGTGCATCATGTGAGGGGGTGCGTTCGAAATTTAACACGCAGAAGTGCTTTCCCTCTCATTAAATTAACGTTTGACAAATAAAAGCAGTCTCCCCCGGACCTAAGGTAATTCCATATCGCCTCCTGCATAACAAGATTCAATGTTCCCATCGCATGAGTTGGAAATTGAATTTTGAAGCACTGTCAACAGGTTCAGCAAAGTTAAGTCTGTAAAATAAACACGAGTTTGCCAGTAAAATACTTTTTTTTTTTTGTTTCCTTCGGCGAACAGAGTGTGTCTGCAATCGTCACATCAAATTGAACTGTCTTGTCAATCGACTGAGTAGGTGTTTAAAGACTCAATCAGCAGAGACAATGAACATGTTAGTGTTTCTCACCTAAATCGTTTATTAGCCATTTGAGATGACAAATCTGAGCAAACAAGTAGGCTATAGTATTCGAATTTGCTGGTCACTTCTACGTTTGAACAATGGCCTTTGTGGTCTATCAACATGCGGTTGACATCATTAAGGTGGGTGACATCACCGTGCTTGATTGTATAGCAGGTAAAACTCCGTCTCCCCGAGGGAGTTACTATATCAAGGGTGATATAAATCAACCTTCAGATTATTTGGTACGCTATACTCTCCGATTAAAAGTATATTTTTAAGACAAATACATCACATTTGAATATATAACAATAACAACGGCCTATAACAATTGGGATATTAATAAAGGCTATCACACTATAGAGTGGGTTTTACTGTTTTAGATGGGCCAATAAAGATGTATTATTTATATTATAAAACTAAAGGGATGGTTTCTTTATCAGCCTACTATTAACATAGATTATAGAGAGTAGCCTTTACCGATTGATCATCTTAATTGTCTAATGGGATTGCTTCGCAGAACGAGCAAGTAGATCATTGACATTATGGACACGGGCCAAAACATATGGCTATCTGTTGACCGCGACTACATCACCTTATCGCTGCGAAGACAAAGCACCACAAATTCCAGGTGTGCGTAAATCGCTGTGAGCACTATTGTCGGTTTAAATTGAATGGTGATTTGTTTGGTCCCGACACGAAATAATGGGTAGCACAGTCTGTAGGGTATGATGCCTGAGTCACGGAGACGATTGAAAGTGATAAACACGATTTTCTGTGAAACTGTGGTTATTTCACTTGTTGCATATGACAATCGCGCATGAAAATCAAAGTCGTTCTGTCCCGTTCTGTAACAATTATTTTCAATACCCACACAAACAAATTACCTTTCAATTGCCGTAACATATAGGCAACCTTGTCCGAATTAAATGAATCCAATCCTGCAGTTTAAATGTGCGCTCACTGAAAATGTGACACAGCATCAGCATCACAATCAAAAACAGAATCACAAAAAAAAACAAAAAAAACATGGATATGCACAGAGGGTATAATTCAAAGATTAGTAATGTTGTTTGAAATCTTTAAGTACCCTCTAAAGACTATGTGGTCTGTTGTTTGATTGTTATCAGTGAAACGTTATCAATTAGGCTATACGGTCCATTCAAAGATACTAGATCGAAAGCATTAGGCTACATGTTTCACTGAAATGCATTGAGTGACATAGGCTACTTTGACAAGGCAATTTAGCAATCTAGTTCATTGTTGTTGTTGTTGTTTTTACCAACACACCAACATACCGGTACGCATTCCTCCCCGGCCATCACTTTCAACAAATCAGGAGCTTGCGCCACGATGGGAGAAGACTGTAAAGGTTACAGACAAGTTAGTCCACATAATACAGTTACACTGTTAAGGCAAACACTGTATAGGCTACTTCTTTATGTCCCTCTGCACTGCGTAACTATTGACATTTGATAACATTGTGACGTTTGTCAGACTTGTCACACTGGACTATTTCTGTATACGTTCCACTCGGTGGAGGTAGCCATTTCATTGATCATGAACAACTTGCGTTTTCTGTGCTTAACAGATTGTATCGTTGCCTTTGAAGTGAAAAAGCAGAAACAGGAAGGTCAGCGCACGCACCCTCCAGCCCATTACGCACCGCTATCGCGCGCCACAGTGGGGGTAGGGGGGTTAAGGTTATATGCCAGGGTCATGGCGGGGTTGTAATTGAAAAATCAACCTACCTGTTGCACCGCGAAGGCTGCTACATGGCAAAAGACCCGGGAGGAGCGGGCCAACGGCGGATAGGGAACGGTGCTATACCGCACAGTATACATTCGGTTCACCTGCAGCCTGTGTAGCCAAGGTTTTACAACGAGCAGAGAAGAAAGAGACATTTTATTCATTTTGAACAACTCTCTGCTATATAGGACACGTCTGAGACAGAGTTATGGGACATAAACGTCTATACATTAAACGTCTCTATACATCTATATATTATTCCTCGGCCTATATGTGAGGTAGGCACACACTCTATGTACAACAGACAAAATGGCTGAATCACACAACAATCTAATTGTTGACAGCTTTTAAAAATGTAAAAATCGTATTGGTAGCCTAGGCCTACATTGTGTTGTTTTTTTATGAACAAAACGCAGGGTGCAGGTGGGTGGGTATTTGTGCGTAAATAAATCAAAAACACACACACACACACACACACACACACACACACACACACACACACACACACACACACACACACTCCGACACGCGGGTTTAAGGCTAAATCAACTTGGATAATGAGAATGAGATTACAACACGGAACACGGTTACATAAGGTTGCGCATACCCAGGAGTACGAAAGATGCTCTGTATGTGTGTGTGTGTGTGTGTGTGTGTGTGTGTGTGTGTGTGTGTGTGTGTGTGTGTGTGTTTGTGTCTGTGCCCAGGAGGACGCGAGGTCTTGTTGGGGGACATGCTGAGTGAGCAGGGAAGGTGTCAGATTCCCCAGGGCCATTTTAGCGCCCCCATCTGTTACCTGCGAAAGATACCAGACGACGGCATCCAAAGCCTTGGCAAAGTAGTCCAATGACAATACAGTCCAATAAATAAGATTACTCTGGAGCAATATTTTTTATTTCGTGCTATCAGGATAGTTTTTACGGGAAAACCACTGAATTATTGAGACGAAAATCTGCATTTTGGGGCAACATTGTTTTAACCCTGTGCGCACTGAAATATTAGAATTTTTGATTTTGTCAAGTCAGATATAGTAGCCTACATAACACTTACTGTAACACTTACGTTAACACTTACTGTAACACTTACGTTAACACTTACGTTAACACTTACGGTAACACTTACGGTAGGCTTTTAAACCTAATGTTAATGAATAATTAACCCGGCTACCTATAAAGAATTATCAACATCAACCCACATGTATAAAACATTTATAACAATTTAAGATCATTTTCACAGGAAACATATTCACAAATGCCGCGTGTGTGTGTGTGTGTGTGTGTGTGTGAGAGAGAGAGAGAGAGAGAGAGAGAGAGAGAGAGAGAGAGAGAGAGAGAGAGAGAGAGAGAGAGAGAGAGAGTGAGAGAGAGGTGTATGTTTGGCGGTGACAAGGGTCTACATCATTAGGCTCGGTGTAGTTCGGTGTAGTACCCCTTCCAGCGCTATACAGGCAGTTTCACTGGGAGGGGTTTAAAGGGGTGCCACTTCGTCTACCAGCGCTGCTTGTGAGAATTGTTATTTTTCATCAATCAGTTGCAATTTGGCCAAGCGAACCGGACAGCGCACCGGCAGCCCGGATGACTCAGGTCAATGAGACAACACGACCGCGAAGACGAGCAAATTGCGCAAAATTCGCAGAGGGCGAGAGAGGGATTAAACCCCTGCCTTTAATGAGAAAGAGAGAGGGATTAAACCCCTGGCTTTAATGAGAAAGAGAGAGGGAGAAATGGAGTGAAATGTAAACAGGCCGTGTGTGTGTGTGTGTGTGTGTGTGTGTGTGTGTGTGTGTGTGTGTGTGTGTGTGAGAGAGAGAGAGAGAGGGGGGGGGGAGAGGGGGAGAAAAAGAGAGGGGGAGAGAGAGAGGGAGAGAGAGAGAGAGAGAGAGAGAGAGAGAGAGAGAGACGGGTAAGGGGAGTAAAGCGAGAATGAAAGAGCGATGGGGAAGAGGAGGAGTGGAGAGGGGGTTGGTTGGCGGTAGCTGGAGGAGGCGCTGGGTATACATCTGACAAGGGGAAATATGAGGGACTTTGACAGGTCTTAAACGGTCTGGCGCCAAGGCCTCAGTCTACCGGCTAAATATAGCAGGAGAGATGATGCAGAGAGATGGGAAGAGATGAAAAGATGAAAGAAAAAAGTAACAATGTAGAGAGTAAAAAAGAACAATACTCGATAATGGAAAAATAAGGCGTAATTAGAAAGTTTCTGCATCGTATCACTAACACGGGGCAGTCACCAGTGATCCTACTGGCAAGGCATATTCTATCCCGAACATTTTCACCCCAACACTTGCAATTAGGCACATTCTATTGAGCGGACCTTGCAAGGGCAAACTAGTTTAATGAAGTAGGCCTACAATATGCGCGGATAATTAAAAATAAAAAAATTAAAAATAAAAATAAAAAAGAAGAAGGAAAAAAAGCAGCAGCTAAACTGTCTATAAGATATATTTTCTGACGCCTTCAACAGTCAGAGATACACATATCCCTGTTCCCTAGTTCTCGCTTGTCTTTAAGCTACCCAGTAGCGTTGCACTGGGAACGTTTCTGGCATGAACGACTTTTAAGTCCTCTGTAATAACCCCACATCACTTGCTAGCTCTCTTGCCGAATTAGATGTGTGTACATCCACGACACGGAGAGCAAATAAATGACGGCGTAATTGCAAACCCGTTGTTGATGCAATTAGTTCCTAAAGTATATACACAGAAAACCATTAACATTCTCCATGTGTTGCTAATCTTTTTCCAGTCAAAACGCGTCTTCCCAAAGATAGACCACTCTGGGTAAGTATTAGATGAGTCTTGTTTGGCCTCTGTTTGAATACGTCTGACTTCACTGAACTGAGAACCACTGGTTGAATTTCAAACAATGAAAAACATGACCAAGGAGTCTTAAAGTCTGGCGGTTAAGTTGACCCTGATTTGATTCGTTATGAATACTGTTTGGAAAAGGAACACAATGTTTGATAATGCAGGTTAACATAGATTTATTTGAACATATATAGACTAAATCAATCTCTTTGTCTGAGATGAATGACACTGGTTTGCAAATATTCAATTTATAAAACGACATAATTAAGTTTGTGAACTAGCCTATACAAAATACTGACAATCCTGTTTATTGGAATCCAACAATGCATGTGGGCACTGCTCCCTTTACAATCAGACATGAAGAAGTTGACTAACTTTATTTAGGCTTTAATCCATAAAGACAATAGCATATATTTCACACGAGATTAGAGGTATAGTCTACCTAAAGACCATGCATAATCAGAGTTTTACCGGGCGTATGACGTATTGAAAGCAAAACACGTTTTTGATGAAACAGAAATGTGTGTTTGTCATAATGCACACCGTTCTGACGGAGATCTAATTACATTAATGGGTCTGCCTATGCCTTTTGCAAAGCTGCAAACATGCAAAAACAAGCGCTCTTTAGGTTGGGAAATTTACAAGCATATTGTAGCTAAGCCTATGGCCTAGGTTATATCTTCTTCATTCATAAACTTGAACAACACTAGCCAGAACTCTGCAGGGATTATCACTCAGACAATAGCAACAAGTGTCTCCCGAGGTTGCAGATAATGCATAGCAATGGACGATCGTTATTCCATTCCTGAGTAAACACTATTTAATTCAAGCATAGGCTATATTCTTCAATAAAATAAGACGTCGATGCACTGGTCTTAATAACAGATTAGAAAAGTCACTAAACACTGATTGCATTGCACCATGGCAACCCATTAAAAATCTGTGAAACGTGTTTCTAAAGTAAGATATAAGTATAGCCTACATTACATTGCAAGTCGATTGTTTTACATTGTATGACGCTCAGTTGACATCTCAAACAGACTTGTAAAATAGAGTGTAGTTTTGCTCCATGGAGATGTCCTGGCACTAGGATGGATATACGGAAGCAGCAGTACATCAAACATCCAGCCGGCGACAACAGGGTTAATCGGAAATGTGTAGTTTTTCTCTGTCTCTTTCATTCGGAGGGATTATCAGTTTTTGTTTCAGTTTTATGCAGAAGTGACGATGCTCTGAGGCCGGATCTATACGTCTACACCACGGATCAAAGGGCCCGTCTCCTCGGGTCAACCCTATAGACAAACTCCGTGTTCATCTACATTCTTACATTTTAACGCGAAGTAATAATCACCACCAAGAGCATTCTCAGCCTAAAACTCCATCATAAGCCGCAGCTTTGGCGTGAAGGCGAAGGGATTGGCCGGCGCTGCGAGAGGATTTTAGGGTAAATATGAAGTGACAAGAGACTGCTCTTGTTGTGGCGAGTCAGCCGACTGGCGCCAAGTGGCCCTTCAACAAACGGAATCCCAAGTTAATCAAGGGTCCAAGAATGGATTTTTAAAGCTACACACAACAAGAAACGTAAAGAAATCTCCCTATAGGTCGTGTCGGCTATATTGACGCACGCAACAACGTTCTGTTCACGGTATGCCCTCGCGCTCTGCAGAGCGACTGTCCCCGTGCCATTCAAAAGACTAAATTAGCACAGCTAATCGCTATGCAAGTTAAATGGAAAACAGAGCAGAATATGATAATAACGACACTATTAATAGGTCAACATGTTTACAAAACGCATGTATATTTATAGCATTATGAACACGTAGTGTTATTTGGGCTAAAGCCTGCATATTAACTTGTTATTGGACTAAAACATGTTTATACTCAAATAAACAGAAGAGCGAATCCGCAGGAAATATCTATGGGTACCGGTATGTTATCTAGTGAATGTAGTCTAAAGAATATCTTGCAACGTAGGCTATTCTCTAAACACGGTGTAGCCTACGGGACAAAGAATATACTTTTTGTATGCATAGGCACTCACCGCGCTTTCTCGGTCGATTTTGGTCTCGAAATTCAAGCTGTTTTCTTTTCTTCTTGCCTGTCCGCAGCATCTGGGTCTGCGTTTTTCGAATGACCCGGGGCTGTATTTAAAGTGGCAATGTCCGGTTTATTAGCCGCTGTCCTTCCCGTGAAGTCGTTCACGAAACAGCAGAGAGTCACGGAAATGGACAGTTATGAAATATAATCGCTTTTTTATCAAGTCCGAAACCACTACGTTCAGGTGCCGGTAGTTGTGGACTCCTACACCGTCACAAGAGCGTGTTTGCTATGTCTGTCATTACGCAGAACCAGTTTGAGCTTATGATGACCAAACAACGATAACGCAAAAATGCTTACGGACTTAATTTACAGCTTGATAAACAACATATTAAATAGAATATATTGTAAGAATGCCACGGACCGTAAACTGACAATACAATCGACATGAAATAAAGCAAGAAATAAGCTCCTTGACATAGGCTCTGCGTTTTTCTGATCTAAAGTCATGCTTAAAAAATCACCGAACCAAACAACATTTACCCTGGTCGTGAAAGCGGGTTTAAAACAATAAACACCAGCTACACAGGCACAGTTTCTGGTATGGAGTTTGTTGCTCCGGACAAGTAAGGAGCACCTCATCCGAATTAAAGCGCAAGCCGACCGAGGTGATGTCTCTACCGGCCAAGAATTGAGGGCTCACCCGGTGTTTGGCTTGGAGATGGGGGTGGGATTTCCCGATCTTTCCTGTCATTGGTTAATATTTTATTCTGTTGACATGTTTTCTTACTGCTAATGCTTCCGACACCTTCTCGTCCACCCCCCTCCCTTCGAGCCTGGCCTGAGCTGTCAAAACCACGCCTATAGAGCCTCACAATTGGTCCAGAAAGCGTAAAATCAGCAATCAAAGGGGCTTGGTTCATTAGTGTTGGGATCGACGCAGGAAGGACATGTGAGATAGTCACAGCTCTACAGTGAACGGAGCAACATCTAACCATTTCAACTTCGTGTCCGTGTGGAAGGATTGCTCGAGCCTTCCGAGAGAGACTTCTTATTTTTCTGAAAGCGACCGGTGGAGAAAAAACGAAACCCCGACTCAGCTCTCTAAGCGTCGCTGCGCTCACTTTGTCTGATATTATTACGGGACTTCGTCGAGGCTCTGCCAGCACTGGGAGTTTATGCGGTAGTTCTTTTAAAAAAAAAAAAAGAATTCTTTAAATAAGCGTCCATCTTCACCCGTTTAATATCTGGGCAGGTATTCCAAAATTGCTCCTGTATTTCTGTACAGAAATAGAACAGAAATAAATCCAATTGGAAATCTACCTACTGTTTCTGCTCGGGGGAAAATATCACTGTAAATCATTATTTCACATCGATTTTTGAATGCACCGATGAGAGATCCAGTTTATCCAGGGACCGCAATGGCTTATCACCCTTTCCACGCTCACCGGGCGACCGACTTCCCCATGTCAGCTTTCCTAGCGGCCGCGCAGCCGTCCTTCTTCCCGGCGCTCTCAATGCCTCCCGGGGCTCTCACTAAGCCTATTCCGGACCATACTCTCGCTGGAGCCGCGGAGGCAGGGCTCCATTCGGCTTTGAGTCACCACCATCAGGCGGCTCATCTCCGCAGTCTGAAGAGCTTGGAGCCGGAGGAGGAGGTGGAAGACGACCCTAAAGTCACACTGGAGGCCAAGGATCTATGGGACCAGTTTCACAAAATAGGAACCGAGATGGTTATTACCAAATCTGGAAGGTGAGAGCGTGCGCCCTTATAGCCAGTGAAGCAGATTTTTAGGCTTTTCGTGGATTTTCTGCATGTCTATAATAGTCCGCTAAAAAGCTGTTGTATTCAGATTTAAACTATTTTATAAATCTAGAACTAGATAATTAATTGAATAGATACACAGCGTATTGTTGTCTATAGGGCCTTAACAGAATGCCGCGGTGTTCTTTATATTTTTCATGGACTATTGTAGTCTATTGCCTGCTCATTCATTTAGTTTATCATCCGGAATAGTCATTGATGGGGCATACTAAAAAAGAAAAGTGACAAATACAATAGAAATGTTTCTTCGAAACAATTCAGACCTGATAAAAAAATGTTCTTTCGATGGTACGATTGCAATCAATTTCGGAGCCGAAATATGTCACCAGCTAGTCAAAAAGAAAAGTGGAATTTAATATTTCAGGTTAGGCCTATTTTAAATGTCGATTACACCATTTAACCGTTTTTAATTGTAGACGTGTTATAAAGAAGAATAGAGGACAACATCCTCTGGATATAGTCATCAACATAACCAGTTGGCTTCATGTATCAAGCTGCATTCTGTCATGTCAGTTGAGCTTCTGGATTTTGTAAACAGACTGTCAGTTGAAAAAGAGGATGGTGATTTAGCCTAAGTGATAGTGTCATGCCCTATGTACTGCAGTTGGCTGAATTCAGATCAATTCATGCTCCAAGTCCTCGTATGGAAAAAATAAATAAATATAAAAATACACACACACACACACACACACACACACACACACACACACACACACACACACACTGTTAATATGGCTTACACGTTATGGTTACGTTGTAAACGAAATTACTGACAGGACCAACGCTATTGAAAATGTACTCTGCAAGTGGTTGAATTGAATGCTTTCAATTTTTGTTATAGGTAGGCTGTAAAAATGTAATATTCTTATAGCGATTTAATAATGTATCCATTTTACCGGGACAGTATGTCATGATATTGTCACAATTGAGTCTTATACTAGATTCCTGGCTCTTGCTGGTAACCTAATGTTTTTGTATGTCTTTGTATTTTAAAAATGTATTTTCATTAAGCTAATTCCACGCATATTTGTCTCTCTTCCAGGAGAATGTTCCCTCCTTTCAAAGTTAGAATAAACGGGCTTGATAAAAAAGCCAAGTATATTCTTTTGATGGACATCGTCGCTGCCGATGACTGTCGCTACAAGTTCCATAACTCTCGCTGGATGGTGGCGGGGAAGGCCGACCCGGAGATGCCCAAGCGAATGTACATTCACCCGGACAGCCCGGCCACGGGAGAACAGTGGATGGCCAAGCCTGTTGCTTTTCATAAACTGAAGTTGACAAACAATATCTCCGACAAGCATGGATTTGTAAGTAGCGTACGTCATCGTTTTATTTCTAATTACTACTTCCAGTTGCACCCATTTGAAATGAAACGAATTAGGTTACAGTAGCCTAACAAACAGTCACACAAATATTGTTGGATTTGTTGAGTGAGATATTTGTATGGATCAGTTCTTTCATGCGGGACTATTTGTTACATAATTGGCACAATATTTTCACTCTGAGAAGGCTTACCGTGGACATTGGACAGAGCTGTTGAAACTATGTCGACACATGAATTAAACTGCTGCAGACCTAGTCGTTTAACCTAGACTACTAATGTTTCCAAATATCATGAACTCTGAATACCAAAAGTCTAGTTTAACTCATTACTGGTTTACTTTATTTACTGCGGAGGTTTTAAACGTCATTATTTGGTAGGTTGTATTCATGGTTCAAGTTTTATAGTTAAATAAAATATACTCGAGGAGAACGTTCGTCAAGAGTGAGGATTAGATAAAGCGTCAGAAAATCGGGTTAAGGAGACAGGCTTGGATAGGTGAGCCTCTCTAGCGACCTTTGACGTCTGTTTTGATATCTTCACTCCAGCGTGTGTCCTGAGTAAGTGTGTAACAAAAACAACATGTGTACGTACTTGAGGGCCTGTGCGTGTTTCATAGCCCGTCCCTGAAGCAAAATATCTAAGCCTATGCACACTGTAAATACGAGCCGCGGAGAAGAGGGAATAGTGAATGCGTCAAAAAGTAAATACAAACCAACTGTAAACAAATTGAACATTTACATGCCAGACGCAAGCATTTGCAATCTGTTGCACTTGCAGACATATTTCTTCTGGGAAGAGGACACTAAATAAATGGTTCCCCGTCTCCAACACCATGGTTCACTCTGACCTATGCTATGTATGTGCAGTCTACACTGCAATGAGCTTTCTAAATTGAGAATATAATAAGTAATAGTAGGTAGGTAGGCGCTGCGCTGCGAAGTGAGGATAATTCGGATATCACACTCGCAGTGTGTCATCGACCTAAACAAAGGTATGTCGCTTATAGTCAATTGGTTGTGACCAATCAGCTTGGCCCGTTGGTGCATTTTTGGAGTGAAAAAACATTGGACACTGAAACTTCGGCACATGAACATGGTAGGTTTGGGTTTGTGGGGGGGAACATTTAAAGAAACTATAGTCTATGATATACAGAAATATAAGGCTAATAATTTCTTTTTTCTTTCTCCCTTCAGACGATTCTGAACTCCATGCACAAGTACCAGCCCAGGTTTCATGTCGTGAGAGCCAACGACATTCTGAAACTTCCATACAGTACCTTCAGGACCTACGTGTTCCCCGAGACTGACTTCATCGCTGTCACAGCCTATCAAAACGACAAGGTAAGAGCAATGTTCTGTTTGAGTCAAGGACCTCATCATTGGAGGTGTCCTTGCATAAATGTCCTGATTTCCAGCTGTATGCCTATGAAGGGTTAATCTAAGGAGACATTTTTTTAAAGGCTCATTTTGGGAGTTTGATGGTCTCACACGTTTATACAACTTTGTAGTTTATCTCGTGATTTGTCTGGTTGTGAATTGTCACTGTAACGGTCACTGTCAAATGTACAGTGACTTAAAGCGGTTGCTGGGTTTAGGCTATGATAATTGCACCTGCCCAAACAAAATCGGTCGTCATAGTTAAATGCATTGGTTAAAACGTTACCAGTTTGACCCCCAACTGCAGAATATTAAATATGATTTAGCCTGCGTGTTGTGTAGCCTATGGTACAACCCCTTTTATGGTGGTTTATCTATTCAAATCTAATGAGTTGGAGACTTTGGACACATTTGCTTGATGGTTTCTTAAAGGTGTCAGTAATTCCTAGATTCGGTGGGAGTGTTTATTTTGTATCCAGACTAATTCTCTCCTGTGCTCCCCTCTCCCCGTGTATAAAGCTAATTGGCGTCCGTGTCACTGGGGCCTGGTGGTCTTGTTACTGTCGTAAAGTTTATGGCAAAGAGTCACAATCGATTAGAAGGCACTTAGAGTGCTCGTCAGTTTGTCCGCGAGCTACACAGTCTCCGAGGCTGCGCAATCAAAGCGTGACAGATGCCGAATGCAGCTGCGGCTCCCTGATTGGTCAATTCACGAATTCCTCAAGAGTTCCATACAAGGTGAGGAGGGGAAAACATGGGCCTCTTGAACAGTACAATCCCCGTATCGCAAAATATAGACCAAGCGGTAAGCGAAGCAGCCATTGGACCGACTGGCATACATGTTTTCTTGCTCGGAAAATGATTGTGATTGGACAATACAGCGCTTGGTATTTTTCCTATGTAAGACTTTCATGAAGTTGCAATGATCCAAAACCGCATTATCAAATATTGATAACTGTTGTAGTCGCCCCCTCTCCCACCGCTTCCTCCCTCTGTAGAAAAAAAATAATGTCTGCAGTGTAACCCATAGAGAAATATTAAGTCGCTGAATTTTTCTCATGGGGCTCGTGAGAATAACGCCCGTCATTAAGCCTCTATTAATAATGCAAAATCTATCGTGGCTTCCTTTCGAATAGATCCGGTGTGTTTAACGGGACACAATGTATGTGGGAGAATATCAGAATAAATCAAGTTACCGAAAACACGTGACCCAAACATGGGTCAAGACCATAAACGTCAAACCTGTAGGCTATTACTATAGGCCCACTGCTATATCTAGACTATAGTACGTACTACTACTACTAATAATAATTATTAATATTAATACTAATGCTACTACTACTGCTACTAATACTAATAACAACAATATTTATAACAATACTAATAAAATAATAATAACAACAATAATAGCAACAATAATAGTCCTATAATGCTGTGTCATTGTTTCCTGTCTAAAAGGATATTCTGTCTCTCCCTGTCTGTAGATCACACAGCTGAAGATTGATAATAACCCTTTTGCCAAAGGATTCAGAGACACCGGAAATGGAAGAAGAGAGAAAAGGTATGTCTGTGTCATTCAATCACTACTTCAATCATCACGTGGGTTATTGCTCAGGTTACATCACTCACAGCAGCGATGGATAACGGTTATGATTTCCAAGGACACTATTAGCCCTGCTAAATATTCACAATTTCATTCTAGAAAGCAACTGACCCTGCCATCACTGCGCATGTATGAAGACCAATGCAAAGGTGACCGAGACGGGGGCGATTCTGACGCCTCCTCGAGCGAGCCAACCGGCAGAGATACGGTTCACTCACCGATCGGACCTGTGTCAAGCCCGCTTAGGTTCAGTCGAACCAGCCGAGGTAAGAAACACTTTTAGACTATGAAAAATGTGAGCTTGAAAATGCCTCTGCGTCGTATAGCCTATTGAACAACTCTAACCTGTTATAATGTTTTAAAGGTTTAATGCAATAAAAGATACCAACAAAAATAAGATATAACCCTAACCCTAACCCTTGTGTAGCCTATTGCAACTTAATGTTTAACGTGACCTATACTACACATTTGTCATTGTTTTATCGGGTTAAGCGAGTGATAGGCTACCCAACAAAAAAAGTATAATCTAAGACTGAAATTGGAAAATATAGCCAGCTATGAATAGTAGGCTAGGCAAATCAAAAACTGCTGACCACTCAACCTACAATTGACTGTGTCTTATGTAATTTACTCTGAAAAAAGAGGGAGAATGCAACACAAAGGGCCATGTTAATTCTCTCAGTAGGCCTCTTGGGCTGACATGTAGGAAGGAAATGGTTAGACAAGCCATGTTAACACTAAATCATGTCTGTACACTTTAAATAATCACTTACACAGTGCGCGTGGGTGTGCATTTGAATGTTTTAAACCGCTGCTATTTCAACTGTTTTTTTTTACCCTTTATTATTGATGGTCTTTGAGTCATTTTATTAATATTTATGCCCAAGCGTGACAGCCCCCCCCCCCCCCCCCCCCCAAGTTATTTTACTTTTAGGCCCACATATTGATGTTGACTATTCATTCATTTTGATAGATGAGAAAACCTGCACTGATAGTGAGCAAGAACTGGACCATCAGGATGAACGGTGTACCGAATCGAACAGCCCTGGACTGGAGCCGCCATCTCCCTTCAGTCACAGAAGCGACGACCGAGTGAAGGATAGGCCCAGACAAGAAAAGAAAGACCACTATCCGGACTCGAAGAAGCAGAGCGACCCGATATTCAGTATACGGAGCCTAGAGAAAGACAAAACGGAGAACAGGCATAGAAAAGACATCGATTCGTCCAAAAAAGACTCGGACAACGGGGGCATAAGCGCGACGAAGGAGGGCTACTCTCCGCTGATGGTTCAAACCGAGAGCCCCTCACACTTCAGCGCCAGCCACCTGCAAAGCCTCACTCTGTCTGGCTTGCACGGTCAGCATTTCTTTAACCCTTTGAACGCCGGACAACCTATGCTATTTCACCCTGGACAGTTCGCCATGGGCCCCGGAGCGTTTTCCGCCATGGGCATGGGGCATCTATTGGCCTCGGTATCTGGAGCAGGTCTGGAAAACGGCAGCCTCTCAGCCCAGGGCACGGGGGGCACCCCAAGCCCCTTCCCTTTCCATCTGTCTCAGCACATGCTGGCCTCTCAGGTAAGACAAACACACCGTATACAGCGCAATTCGTTAAGCATGTATGATGTAGCTCAGTGAGCATGTATGCTATCTGCATGATCGCTTCAGCCCACTGCAAAAGGCCTATGCCATGGTAGCCTAGGCTGCGGCCTATAGCTTTATATTGTACCAAAAAGGCTCCTAAATTCCATGGTGTTTCAATTCTTCTCAATTTTTTTTTTACTATCAAATGTAGGTCTAGTTAGCAAATTAGTAGGGTAAGCTAGACCAATAGGCAATAGCGAGGACTTGCGTTCATTTATGTTACAACTTTCTTGCAGAATTAAGCGGTATTGTAATTAACTCTGTAAAGTTTGAAGCAGACCCTCACATTTAATTGTTAGTTAATTCTAGCCTAGCGGCATGCGTTAACGGTCTCCTTCAGTTCCTGTTGATATTTGAAAGTGTCGCTCCAGTTACATTCATTCGCTGTCCGAATCATATCTGTATGTTCCATGGTTCCTATGCTAACGGACATCTACTCCCGTCTCATTTCAGGGCATTCCAATGCCGACCTTCGGAGGCCTGTTCCCCTATCCCTACACCTACATGGCGGCAGCTGCAGCCGCGGCCTCCGCCCTACCTGCCAGCACCACAGCCAGCTCGCTCTCTAGGAATCCCTTCCTGAGCAACACCCGCCCTCGGCTCCGATTCAACCCATACCAGATCCCCATGTCTATCCCTCAGAGCACAAACCTACTCACCACCGGCTTGCTGAACCCCGGCTCTGAGTCCTCGAAATCCGGTAGCAGGGAGACGAGTCCAGTGCCCGAGCACCACAACCACAAAGCAGGGTCGAGTTTAAGGACCGGCTCCCCCAAATCTGCCATGAAGGACTCCGTCAACGAACTCCAAAACATCCAGAGATTAGTGAGCGGCCTGGAGAGCCAGAGAGAGGCGTCTCCCTCCAGAGACTCTCCCAAGTGATCTCTCCATTTTTGGCATCTATAATTCCATCAAGTCTTGGCTTGAAATATCAGTGGACATTATCAATTTGTTTTGTACAGCACATTACAGTGAATGGGCCCTACATAGACTGAGTGAGGGAATGAATGGGGAGAAAAAGAGCATCGTCGTGTAGGCCTATAGTTTTGTGGGTGCGCAATATAGCATTGAAATAATATGAAAACCAATGCGTTTCAGTTATATGGATTGGCGGATAAAACGTGAACATATGAAGAACATATTCTACGAGAGAAAAAAAACCCGTTAGGCTACAATAACAACAACAACAACAACAAACGTCATGTAGAGCATGACGTCAAGAAGCCAGTTGCAACCTCGTGGCATGTTTATTTTAGGAGGAGAGACACAACTTTATCAACGTGTTAAGAGTAGACGTGCTTTATTTTGTTTATGTTGTTGTTTTTGTTTTTGTTTTTTTGTTCATGAGAGCACTGCATTATTAATGAGCATTGATGTGCGTTTGGCCCTTATAGGCAGCAAAAGCATGGAGGCGAAAACCTGCCTGCTGAAAAGAAAACAAGCTACATCCAAAAAATTATTAAAATAAAAGGGATGGAAAATGAACGTTCCGTCTAGCATTGATAGAAGAACGCTTATCATTTCTGCCAGGCAAGTTGTTTTTTTGGAACTATTTATGTAATTAAAATAAAATTCTGTAAATAAGCTATAAGGATCCAAGAATATGCAATTGGTATTAATTTATTCAAGGCTGTACATTAGCGTGTATATAATATTTAGAGTTTAACTCTTTGCTTTTTTTTTTTTTCTTTTTCTTTTTTTTTTCTTTTTACATGAACGTATAAGCCTGTATACTGTAAATGAAAGCTATTTAGCGCTTGTTGGTTTGAAAAAAAATGTCAGACACAAATGTCAGACAATGTCTCTCCGTCTGTGATGCATTGCTGAGTATGCTGCCTGAGACACGTGGAAGAAACGTGTGTGCCATGTTCAATCGCTGCAAATACTAATATCAATGGAGAGATAGGGAGGGGGGGGAGAGAGAGAGAGAGAGGGAGGGAGGGAGGGAGAGAGAGAGGGAGAGAGGGAGAGCTCTCCCATGTCCTTTAGGCTACCTGACCATAATCTGCAGGACACGCAGAGATAGTAAAACCTCAGGTTCTTTCACTCCAACACATGAGAGATAGCATTTCTCCTTAAATGGGCGCATCATGCATATCTATACATAAATATATTTAAAAATTGAAAGCGTATCTCGTTTATGCTGGTTGTCCGGGTAAATTCATTTTTTGTTGAATTCTCTCACAATTTAAATAAAAAAAAAATCATGTGTTGAAAAGTTTGGTTCGCTCATATGTTGAAGGATACATGTGGACATACTTGTTCATGACCTACAGGCTCCTACAGGTATGTAACTACTTTACTACGAAGCTACTACTACTAATAATAATATGAATGGTATTATTATTATTATTATTATTATTAATAATAATATTGTTACTATTATTATTATTATTATTATTATTATTATTATTATGATTATCATCAGTATTGGTATTATTATTATTATTATTATTATTATTATTATTATTCATTTACTATGTACCAGATAAGAACCGCTCATGGTTAGATCAATTGAGGCCTCTAACTCAATCCATTTAGTGTGAAAAAGGTCTTGCAGCGTTTTTATGTTCGTCATCTATAGTGCATGAACTACGACCTAGACTACGATCAGAAAAATAACGGTGTCTCAAACACAGGCACACACACACACACGGTATGGAATTTGACCTAAGTACACTGCTTATGAGTCTACGGCGCCCTCTGTTGGCAGATGTTTTTAGGGAAAAATCTATTTTTTTCACCCATTAGTGTTTTGCATGAAATTTGAAAGAAATTGCCATTATGTAACATTATTATTAGGTTATTATTATTATTGCTATTATTAACCTATTATTATTATTATTACTATTATTACTGTTATTATTATTCGTATTTCACTGTTATTATTACCATCATATATGCCTTACCATTGAAATAGCCTATAGAGGAATGTTCATGATGTAAGGAATCTATTTTTAATGTACGATGCTGTCAGTGTTTCTACAGAGTTTCCTGTAGTATTGTCTGTAGGCTACATGGGTATTTATAGAAATTGAATAGTAATGCAAGTGTATTTATAGGAAGGCGAGACACGGAAGTTCTTTCTCCCCCCAAATGACACACATCCTCTGCACTTTCAATTGCATTGGCAGCCATATGCAGTTAACCGTTTGAGTGAAATAGCACATAAAACCTATCATCATTTAGGCCTAATATCACACCACAAATACTGGGTCTATTTAAATGGGGAGTGTTTGAGGCATTGATGTAAATCACTTTCACTTAAGACGCATATTCTGATTTACCTGCCTGGTTGTGTATATACACCTAAAGGAATGGCAAATTGGCCTGTCACAAAATGAGAGTTCTGGATCATGTTGACGCATAGCTTAATAACATGTTGTAAGCATTTCCCTAAAAAAAAACTAAAAAAAACAAAACAAAAAACAAAAACAAAAAAAAACATCCAACACAGGAGGCTGAATTTGTCTATCAAAAACTTTCGGGGTACGTGTGAGAGAAGAGCCTCGCATCACAGCACGGTGAAAGGGTTAAGCGTCGCGGCTGGGAAGTTTGGGAGGATGGGCGCTTGGACGCCGAGGCACTTTGGCAGCAGACAACCCTTTGTCCAGTAACCGGCGCCTGTCGCCTGCCTGCCGGCCACACAGCCTCCCCACACCCGCGCACAAAAGCAGGGGGGAGAGAGCCCAAGAGCCGCAGTTCCTAATTAGAGAGCCCCTTCTTGTTTCTTTTCTTTCCTTTCTGCAGCGATAATCAAAAAACTCTCTTTCTATTACGAGGGCCATTGTTACCGCATGCTATCTTCAGTTAACAGAGCGAGCTACTCGACCTCGCGCTCTCGGATAAAAAAAACTATTTGTCTAAATCAATCAGTCAATGACTGATCAATAGGCTCCCGTGGCGGAATCGCGGATCGCAACTAATGATTGGTGACGGTGCGGGGTAAAAAGGCCAAGACTATTCACAACTTTGTGAAATGATCAGTGTATGCCGCTATTTTTTCTGTCCTTGCACAAAATATAGTCATAGTAGTCTACGCAGCCCATGGAACCTATAAAGGGCCTGTCGAACAACAGTGTTTTGTTTTTTAATAAATATAACGTTTTAAATATGAGTTAATTAAAAGTGTGCGCGTGACGAGATATTAGAATCTATATTAGGCCTAATGCTCATCACTAGGCATGAGCTAACACAAATTAACGGCATGAATGACCCGTATAAGGCCAGACTGTTCCTCTCACTCAACACAGAGACCAGACATGATGGCGTTATCTTCTTCACCACTGTCTTCAGATAGCTGTCTCTTTGGCAGGCTCACCAACCTATAACCACACCTGAACTTCCAAACATCGTTGCCGAATTGCTGCGGAAAGACCCACGGAGGAGTAGCTTATGAGGTCATCAAGACAGGTGTGACGCTGAGAGAATCACGCTGCCTGATTACGGCCCAATCACGAGGCCCCATTTTCTTCCCACCAAACGAACCTTTGCTTGCAGCTTATTTGATGCAGCAAATGCATTCGTGTAGCTCTTCCGTAGACTACTGCAGCTAAATGCGTAGGCCTGATTCGTCTTTTTCAACCTTGTATTGAGGGGTATAGGCCTACATTTAATTTGATTGAGAAGGTGATGATACACTAGAACATATTACATGGGCTTGTTTTGTAACAGGTCCTCGAAAATGTACCCCGGATTTGACCAAGGGTAAATATCCTCCCTAACCATTGCCTCGCGAACAATTTCCACTACGCAGATATGTAAACACGTAGAGTTAATTGTAGCCTACAGCCTACCCAGCAGTGGCAAGCAACCTTGTTAGTAATATCTCTCTCTCTCTCTCTCTCTCTCTCTCTCACACACACACACACACACACACACGCACATACACACGCTCTCTCTCTCTCTCTCTCTCTCTCTCTCTCCCACCCCCTACAGACAAGCTATTGATTAACTTGTCAAGTTTCAGAACTAAGAACTTTCACCAACAAAGTAATCAAGAAAATTCCGGCGTGTGCCAATCAGTAAAGTAAAGAACTTCTGTGTACACGAGTTGGCAATTATCTTGGCGGCAGGACGACTCTCAGCATCCTATCTCGCCCCATGACAATCTCAAAACGTGAGCTGGGTGAGAACATGGACAACCCGCCACTCGAGTGGAGACAGATCTCCTGGAGGAGATAAGGAAGCAGATAGCGGCGGCCAGGAATAGACCGGGAGGCGGTTGGCCCCCGCTCCGCATGGCACTGCGCCCTCGCTCCTTGCCTCGGCTTAAAAAATAGACTAGGCCTCATTTAATTTTCACTACACTCACCCGATATAGAATATTGTTTATCAAGGTAGAAGTCACGGTTGTGCTCTAAGACTCGGCCCATCATACAATTGGTGGAAGCATAACTTGTAAACAAAAACACAACACGGGCAAATATAGGCTATGGTACATTGTATTCCAAATGTCTTGGTAATAGTTCTCTTGGTGAAGGCTATACTGTAGGTATAAGGTATTAGTTGTTAGAGTCTTATGTCTATAAAGAGCGACAGAACCGTTGTTTGCTGACCATTGGCCAATGTTTGACATGCCCTGTTTCACAACAGACTATTGTGTCTCACTGTATGAAATCAAAATCGATATGTAGAATATAACAACTTGTTGGGAACCCACCGCCCCCTCCTGGACACTGACCTATGAAATTATGCACGGCAGTCTATATTCTAAGCATGTTTGAACTGAATTTGTCATAATTACCCCTAATTATGTGTTTGTTTATCGTGAAACATAATCCACTTACACTTTCGCTGCAATTCCAAAAACAACACGTCAATAACAATAAATAAACATTGGATCGTTGTAGCTTTTGGAGCCTACATCAGAGGTGAGCACGTCACAAATTCTATCCCTGGTATAATCCTTTCATGCTCAGCTCAACGGACCTGCTGGGAACAGTTGTGCAGTGCCGTCGCTCTCCACTAGATGTCACAACTACTTACTTTTCAATACAAACCTCCTTATCGAAATACAGTAATCATGTGAGATCAATTGTTTAACCCTCCGAGTTAAACTTTTTTTCCAGTGATGCTAAAATAACAGCAGCAATTTGCAGACCAATATCACACTCCAGAGCTAAATGTGTATGCTGGCAGTTTATGAGTTAGGCCTATGTCATTTATTTGTTCAAACGTGTCCAGAACAGCGTTTATGCTGACGGCCCATAAAATAGAATAAAAAAGCTGATATTTTTTTTTTTTTTTTTAATTTGCTGACGAACTTTCAGTTATTTGTTAATTGCTGAACTGCCAAGTTGCACAATGTATTACAAGTTAAACAGAATAAACATCAACCTAATAATGACCCCCATGTCTGACAGTCTTGGCTGTAACACAAACATATTTTAATTATATTAATAAATTCGCACACAATTGTGCAAGTCAGTGTGAAAGTTTTGAGGGTTGCACTGGAAAAAGTCTCCAATTATAAAAGTAATTCGAGATAGTTAATGAGATAACAAAATACTGTATTCTGATCTAAATTAAGGGCAATCATTTAGGAAGGGATTTAAAATGTCATGAATTTCGGTATTCATTAATCTATCTATTTATCTTTTCATTCACAATGAGACACATGGATTTCTATTTAACTGAAAAGGTGGAATTTCCTTTATACAATTTAACAAAGATTATTTTCTTTCAATACAGTTTTTTTTTGTAATTGTTACACATTTTCTGACAATCCCATCCAAAGAAGTGTGTGTGTGTGTGTGTGTGTGTGTGTGTGTGTGTGTGTGTGTGTGTGTGCGTGTGCGTGTGTGTGTGCGTGTGCGTGTGCGTGTGCGTGTGCGTGTGCGTGTGCGTGCGTGCCTATGTGTATATGTGTGTGTGAGTGTGTGTGTGCATGCGTGCGTGCCTATGTGTGTGTGTGTGTGTGTGTGTGTGCGTGTGTGACTATGTGTGTGTGTGTGTGTATATGTGTGTGTGTGTGTGTGCGCGTGCGTGCCTATGTGTGTGTGTGTGTGTGTGTGTGTGTGTGTGTGTGTACAAGTGAATGTACATTTTAAAGTACAGCCCGTCTCGAACATACATACATCCAAACCACGCTCTGGAAGAACTTGTATAAATATAAATTATTTCAAAGGGAAAAACACTAAATCAGCGAAAACCCAAACAACACCGCACTCGTAATGAAGTGCCTGGAGATGTCACGGCGGCTAGGCCTCCATCTTCTCATTCATCCTCACATAAGAAACCCTGACATCTCGTGGGATGGTCGCCCCCTCTCCACTGTCCTGCATCAAACGGCGGCGTGACAAGACGTGTGTTCTTGAACCCCAGCCGCACAGCGCACATGTCTACGGCACATGCATCCTGCAGAACACTGAAGCGGTGACACGAAACGGCTTTGTTTGATCTCCCGGGTCCTCGAGGACGTGTTTAAGAAGGCATAAAACACCGCGGAGGAGCGGTGAAGGATTTCCATACCTGACCTGGGAGAAATCATTTGCTCCTAACATGCATAGCCCCGCAATGGCCCCCGCACTCCTGACACACCGAGATGAACACAGGAGATTAACAAATACTAACAAAGTCTCTGTCATGATGAACGAAGCGCCGGGCCCAGTCGGGGCCTGAGACTAAACCAGCCAGCTCTTCTAAAAACATACAATCCTCTCACACATCCCTGGGTTCAAGCCTGGGAGCCCTATCACACACTCACGGCCGACCAGTCAAGGAGATAGTGCTTATGCGTACACACACACACATGCACTCGCGTGCGCACGAGTGCATGCATGATCTCGCACACACACACACACACACACGCACACACACACACACACACACACACACACACACACACACACACACACACACACACACACACACACACACACACACACATACATTCATGTCCGCAGTCAAGGAGATACAGATACAGTGCTTGTGGACACACACACACACACACACACACACACACACACACACACACACACACACACACACACACACACACACCCCTCCCTGCACACAGCATTGATGTCACCAGTGTGGGCACCATATCCCTCCTCTCCACTGTCTCGCGTCTCCTCCAGGTGTTTCTGCCTATCTATGTCTAACACAGCTTTTCTTCCTCCCAGAACAAAGGCTAAGTACTTGGAAAGTCTCTCCGAATGGATTTCAGACGACCACCGGCAAGTCAATGACACCCAATAAAAAAGGGGGGGGGGACGGAGAAGTGCCCAATGAGGAACGACTTCCCTGCTCCAGCCCCATACGGAGCAGCAGGGAGTTGAGTGTGAGTATTTAAAGATCCTACGATGGTTTGGTGAACAGGGGGAGTTTGGGGAAGGGCAGTGTTTTTGAGGTCCTTAAAACGGAGGCTGTAGCGGTGAGGGGTGTGGGAAAAATATCGTGAAATGTGAGGGAATTTAAATATGTGAAAATGTGACAGACATTGCACTATATGGGGCGTTCAGTGGCGTAGCACACTAAGGCGCGTACCATATCATCGCATGGTCCCTGGTTCGATTCCGGCCATCGACATATCCTGCATGTCATCCCTCCTCTCTCTCACCCACCCATCCTTCCTGTCAATCTCTACTATCTCTATCCCAATAAAGCAGAAAGGACCTAAAATATATTTTTTTAAAAAGACATTGCACTATATGGTGTCGGATCACCATTCACGCTGTATATCAGGCAGGCTGGTGGATGTAGAAATCGGAGGACGGGCTTGTTGTAATACACGGAATGGTACACACATGTTTGATACCATTCCTCATTCCA
>NW_028153233.1:40000-52500 GCF_951799395.1 Argentina silus
TGGGTTTTGCCTCCCAAATTAAGGATACTTACTTTCGACATAATTCAAAATAACATTACAGTACATGTCACATAAAATCGAAATAAACAAAAGGGCAGTTATTTCAGAGAGGACAAAGCCACTTATGGCTGGGTTGAATCACCCCACAGCTCCCAAAAGAAATTTCTGAATTTCACACACATGTAACTACAGGCCCACCTATACAATATTCAATGCTAAAATCAACAGCCAATATCTATAACTTCATAGGTACAGGCGGTAGGTGACTAAATCAACAGCTTCAGGTGGCTAAGGTGGATGTGCTGTAGGAACCATACACCTGAACAGTTTAAGACTCTTAATTAGAATTATTTTTAATTAATTCAAATAAACTCAGATCTCACTGCGTGATAAAACAAAGTCCATCTCAAATTAGAACAACATGAACAAATCTCTGTTAGATTGGCCTGTACTGTACCTACAGTGCCTTCAGAAGGTTTTCAGACCCCTTCACTTTTTCCACATTTTGTTGTGTTATAGACTCAATTTAAAATGGATTAAATTAAAAGAATTTGTCCACACACAATACCCCAGAATGACAAAGCGAAAACATGGTTTTTGAAATTTCAGTTAATTTATTAAAATTGAAATACAGAAATACCTCATGTAGATAAGTATTCAGACCCTTTGCTATGACACTCTTAAAATTAGCTAAAATGCAAAAATGTCATCAACAAATCACTCAGTAAATTGAATTGAGTCCATCTTAATGCAAGGATAATAGTTCATGTAATTCTTTTAATATAGGGTCTCTGTTTTTATAGGGTCTCTGATTTGCACAGGAATCAATTACACACTGTGTGGATTAGGATGTCACTACCAACTCAGCAAATTTCATAATTTTCTCTTGATCCTGACAAACTCCCCAGTCCCTGCCAGTGACAAACATACCCACAACTTGATGCAGCTACCACTATTCTTCACACAAGAGATGGTGCGGAAACTGCATTGCATGTGCTAGATTTGCACCAAAATTAATGCTTTGTAGTAAAACCAAATAAACACATTTCCAGCCATTTTCTTTGCTGTATCACTTGAATTCATTGTTGCAAACACAATTATGGACATGAGGTCGATTATTTTCCATTAAGGGATTCTTTTTGGCCACTTATATTATAGACCAATTTTGTAGAGTGACTGAGATGATGTTGTCCCGACTGTGCTTTTTCCTTTCCACCATTCAACTTTGTAGATTTTTGTCTCCCCAGGCCTCAGGGTCGCATTCCTGAGCAGTTTTGTTCTTCTCCCTTTGCTCAGTTTGTAATGACAACCTAATCCACATAGTGTGGATTCCTATGCAAATCAGAGACCCTATAAAAACAAAGATATTAGTTCCAAAATTATCCTTAACTATTATCCTTGCATTATGATGGACTCAGTTCAACTTATTGAGTGATTTGTTGATGACATTTTTGCAATTTAGCTAATTTTAAGTGTCATAGCAAAGGGTCTGAATACTTATGTGCATGAGGTATTTCTGTATTTCAATTTTAATAAATTTACTGAAATTTCAAAAACCTGTTTTCACTTTGTCATTCTGGGGTATTGTGTGTGGATTGATGGCAAAATCTTTTAATTTAATCAATTTTAAATTGAGTCTATAACACAACAAAATGTGGAAAAAGTGAAGGGGTCTGAGTACTTTCCGAAGGCAGTGTACTCATGCTGTTATACCAACATAGTAGGTAGAAGCAATGGAAAAATATTACCTAACCCTAACCCTAACAAAATATTATAAAAGATATATATATTTTTTTTTTAAATAATAAAAAATATAAAAAAATAATTCACAATACTAAACCCACAACGGACACTGATTAGGCTGAGGGTGGGAGAAGGTACAGCTTAACATAATTAGTATGTAACATTCAACAGGAAAGGCAAATAACAGGGTAGTAAAATCTCTTCTGCATAATTGCAGCTAGTCAAAGCCAATGCTTGGCCAGTGTCCTGTAGCCTTGTCCTGTAGCCTTCTCCCATGATGCCCCACGATCATAGAGGGGAGCCCGGGGGGTACAGAACTGTGCCAAGTGTCCCACTTCCTTTTGACGAGCCTGGGCCAATCGAGGCCAACCATTGGCCAGTGAATGTGATATGACCAGCCTGTGATTGGCTTCTCAGCAGCGGTGGGCATATGCACACGCTTGAGTATGCTAGGATAGCACAGAGGCTAGGCTAATCAGGATCCCAACACTGCACAACAAACTCAAATTCACCTCTTTCCGCCATTTTAACTGTGGAAAATGATCAAGGCCAGAGGCAGAGGCAGCCTAAAGAGAGGGTGGGTAGAGAGAGAGAGAGAGAGAGAGAGAGAGAGAGAGAGAGAGAGAGAGAGAGAGAGAGAGAGGGAGAGAGAGAGAGGGAGAGAGAGAGAGAGGGAGAGAGGGAGCGAGGGAGAGGCGGGGGAACCACGTCATCCCCCTCTTTTGTTGTTTATTAGCTGAGACCCCTTTCTCGCCCACTGCCAATTACACAGGAAAATGTTTTCTCAAGGAAAGAAAAACCCCGACTCCCATCGCTGTAAATCAGCCCCATAGACAATCCTGCAGTGGCTACGCTCACATGTCTCCATGCTTACACCCACCCAAAGTAAGACAATATCACTGCGACCCACCTACACACACACACACACACTGACACAGACACACACTGACACACACACTGACACATACACACACACACACACACACACACACACACACACACACACACACACACACCATACACCAGAAGTGAAGTACATTGATATGTAAAAAGTTATTAATTTTGAGTCCATAAAGACGTTGTGTTGTCAAAACCCCACAATGTGATACTGTGTTGGAGAGGCGAAAAGGGCGACCCATTTAGTAGAATTATACAATAGTATACAATAGAATACTATAGAATAGTATAGAATATAGTAACAATTGAATGAAATAATATGATCATAGAACAATGTGCACATGAAGAACAACAAAAAGAGTGAAGGAACACATTTAAATATCTGAATTAATTTGCATGTATTCCTCTCAATTTGAAAGGGATGTTTTAAACTGCAGATTCATTCGGGAATTAGGATCGGAGTTACAGTATCTGTTCTAACCCATGATGAAACCACATGTAAAATGATAAAGGATCATCCAGTAGTTGGGGTTAAAGATTATTAAATTAGATCAGGATTCAAAAAACAAAAGTGTTTTTCTAACAGTGGGAGCACATAGAAAATTGGTAAACTGTAATATTTTCGTATGATCTCTGCGTTGTAGGCTACAACCCTCAACGAAAAGTCATCCTTACATCCTGGATGTGTGGTCAGGCCAGTCTCAACGGCTGGTGTATTCCGTTTAGTGTTTAGGTTAAGATGAAAATGCTATTTGGTCTTTCATTTAAATGGTTGCTTATTATCATATATATATATATCGAAAAGGTTGAAGAAGAAGAAAAAAAATCAAACGGAGGTTCAAATTGATACCAAAAAACACAAACCATATGAAATTAAACAGGTTCAAACCAGACTGCTCTTCTCTCAGGCCACGTGTGGAAACGAGCTGATGTAGTACATATTCAAAGTCATGTTTTAACACAAATATTCCTCGTAATTATCACTACATCACCAAAATCTCACAAAAGATGCAGCATAGGTGACTAAACAATTCTCTCATTTTACCGCTTCTTGAATAAACGGTTAAAAGAGGTTTGCCCATTTACCACAAGTAATAGTTTTTAGCTAGTTGAGCTAGTATTTTTTAGTAAGGCAACGAAAAATGTTGACCATTGAGAAAAACATCGTGGAGTAACTACTGGAGTCATCACGACGTTGAACAAGGTCCACTCGGCAACACCCAGTCTGCCCTCCAAGCCCACCACACTGCTTAGCCTACTCCTGTTCCTAATTTCTGCACCACGTGACGGTGGGAGTGAGTGAAGTTTAAAATTCCCTTTCAGAAAACCAAGCTGAATTCAGCTCCTATAAAAAATTCAACCATTTTATTGCAGCATCTTATATACCACGGCCGAGGTTTACCCTCGTATAGGGCTGACATTCCCCACAGAAAAGGGCACTCACAGGGAGTACAGAGGTCAAGTTCCTCAGAAGGGCTGCGCAGTAACGTGGAGGTAAGGGCGAATACTTTTACATCACGTGCTAGCCTGTAGCCTATTTGTGGGGGGCGATTATACAGAATTGAGTATGAGCTTTCTGTCATTTTCAATTTAGCACAAATTTGTCGCTCATAGTAAATGATTTGCTGATATCATTCTGTGTAATATGAGGTGTAATTATGAGGTGTAAGTTGATATAAGAGGTGTAATGGCAGGTAGATCGTATTCACGCCAGGCATGGCCTTTAGTGCAAAGGACCAATATGCCCCAAAACATTTCGTTAGTCATTTTAGTTTGATCAAAGAGTTAAATAGTTAAATTTTGGAGATACAAATGTGTCGCGCATTCTTAAACAATGAGTTTGGATTTAACAAATATAAATACTTCGAGTTAAAAATGTACATGTTGCTTCGTCTTTTCTTCCGCTAAAATGTAAGCTATAATGTTTATCTGACTGAGTTCGATCTCGGGTGAAAGTAGGTAGGCCTTTAAGTGGCTCAGCTCGAGGCTTTGGCCTTTTGGCGCCACATGACTAAGAACTAAATTCCAGCCACAGTTAGCGAGGTGTTTCTTTCTTATTAATCAAAAACCTGTAGAAAACTGTCTGACTTTGAGTATTTACGACACTAGCCTGCTCATTACGAGAGAGTGGCCTTAAAACGAAACTCTTAAAATGTCCATTAAATAAATAATAATGTATTATTGTTATGATAATTATTGTTATTATTATTGTTATATGAACATGTTCTAATTATATTAGGCTAATCATAATTAACAAGTCTAACGAGAAACGTCGTTTTGTAATTGCTGTGTTTATAAATAGCCTAATGTTAAGCGTAAAATCGTAAGAAAACAGGTGGACTTTCTTAAAACTGCACAATGTTAAATGTAGGCCATCTTTGCTTCACTAGCACTTTTAGAAAACACATATGATTTTAACAAACTCACAAATCAAATGCATAATCCCCACATCCACAAGAGATGGAATTTCATATTTACAGCATGTATCTATTGGGCTCGAAATGGACCGCAATCGTCAAGATGGTAGCCTAATTGGCCTACAATGTATGAAATAACCCTACATAGGCTACCATAAATATTCTGATATTCAACGAGAAAATTAAGCCATGCCAAAACTTTCAACAGAATTAAAGAGAAACTACTGCCGTCGGATAATTTTGTTCGCTTATGAACACATGTTGGCTGGAAAATATTGAGCAGAAGGGATGAAAACACATTGGGGAAAATGACAAACGGTCACGGGGAGGACATTTAGGCTGTTCTCGTTCATTTGGTCATGTCACCAGCAGATATAAGTCAAACTCCCACCGACTCGCCAGCTTCACCACATGATTTATCGTCTTTCAGTCTCTGCATCGACCCATTTACTCCAAAACCACAACCATATTTCACCTGAAAATGTATGATCGTTTTCGCATCCTTCTTCGACAACAATTGCTGTTTTAAGTGGCCAACATGCAGGCGTTCGAAAGGTCGATCCAAAAAACCCCAGAGAGGTAGACTACAGTACAGTACCACCGAACAAGAATGGACCAAACTGTTTCTAAATGCGACCCAAAGCTCATCTGCGCTCAGCCTCTCCCTCAAATAGATGAGACTCTGTTTGACCCGGCAACCCAGATTTGGACACGGTTCACCGAACAGGTATCCTAACCGTCTTCCTCAAAGGCTTGCATCACCGCCATGGTTGACACAGGCCTAAAGTGAAGATTCCAGCAATAATGATCAACTTGTCCTCTCGGTTTGTTAAAAACAAAATATTTAATAAACCAGCGAAATATGAATCTGTAGGCTAGTGTTAGTCAGTTTATATTAGCTGTATATCCAATTGCGTGGGATTACTGTTTGTGTTGTAACCAATAGTAACTGGGAAGGGGGTTGAATTCGTGTCGTACACAACGATTATTACTCAAATTGTCGTTGGTGTGCAGTATCTGCCTCTGTAGGAGCATAGCATCGCCCTGTGAGGTGTTATCGTTGGGGGAGCGACGTCAGGGCAGCGACGGTGAGAGGGGGGGCGAGTGGGTGAATGGGCCAAATAATTCACCCCGGTGTTTTAACAAATCAAGGGGTTGAGCAGATCCTTTTTTTGTGTTTCCAAGAAAACATCACGTACCAAATTCTCTCCGAGCTCAAACGGCACTGCACACGCGCAGAGTGCAGTTCACGAGCGTTGAATCGCACCAAGGCAGGGTTAAACACGGGCGCTCACGCGTGACCGGGAGTTTACTTTAGAGTACCGTTATATCGCAAAAGATAAGCCGGTCTATTACCATGCGATGTTGGACGACCTGCGCCTGCCGTAACTACGTCCCAATGGAGCGTAACTTCCTGTTTTTCCTCTGGTGAAGAAAGAAAATTGTCAATTGGAAAGAGATGGATTCAAGCATATAATATTTCATGAGGTAATATCATAATATTGCTGCTTATCTTTAGTGTAATCTTCATGCTTTGTAAACAATGGCATGGAGTCAATTCGAAGCTAGCGTATTGGTGGAGAGGCTGAGCTGTAATGCGATTAGTGTGGGCTATAGTCTCTTTTTGCAAAGCCTTATTTGACTGCACAATTAGTGGATAGTGAAAGTGAGAACGGTGTCTGTCTGTGAAGAGCAAAAATAAAAGTTCAGGAGTTTCTAAAGCTGTTATGTGTTGTAGGATACGGTAATGTGAGAATATGCAATATAAGGATGAACCTAGAATGGAACAGTTCATGGTCAAATCGTCGATATAGGAAAGGGAAAGTATCAATATGAGAAGTAAATATTGAAAGCCATCAGTTTTGTGGTTTAGGCCTACACCAAAGGAAACAAAGCAATTTTGGCGACTGGGGAGGTGATGGCAAAAGTTTCAGAACAATCTTCTGGTTGTAAACAACTAAAACCTATATGCCTATATCCATTATATTCGTTAAGTAGACTATCCACTGAAATGTAAATTGAAATGTATCCTGAAAAGTAGATTATGCACAAAATGTAAAGGCCTACCTGTAAAGCCTATGCACAATAGAATACCATCCAAAAGTTATCAGTGAAAAATGTTTGATTATAGTATTCAGCAGTAGTATATAATATAATAATAATAATAATAATAAGAATAGTGATAATAATAATAATGATAACAATAATAACAATAATAACAATATGATATTTCTATTGATTTATTACGATCAATATCATAATTATTTATGATTATGTACTTAGTACTGATTTTTTATATTATTATTATTATTATTATTATTATTATTGTTATTATTGTTGTTGTTATTGTTATTGTTTTTACTACTGCATCGATAGTGTTGAAGCGGTATAATAGTGATTGAGTATAAAAGTATGATGATTACAATCATGTGACCGCAATGTGACCACCGAAATCAGTCAATATGCTCACTTACAATTTTGCAAAATTTATTTTCATTCATGGTTATATGTTATATATATATTCACATATATTCACATATATTTGTAATACACTTTATAATTTCAGCAACCGCAAGATACAGGTTGTCACTAATATGGTTACAATACATTTTTACAATACAATTTCTGTGGAATTGCAGGATCATATTTAATATAGACATTCTTATGGACTGTAAACCTCCTATGACATCATGAGATAAATCAATCAATCTCCTCTGGGATTAAGTGTTTCGATTCTATCCATCAGTAGTTGATCAGTAGTTGACCAATCCTTCTGTGGAACATGTACAACATCAGGGACCTTTACATATTTGTGCCTTTAAATATTTGGTTAACGTTTTACATTTTTCATCCATTTGGCATCAATTGTACATTAAAACTCAATTACAAGCTAACAGTACTTGGCTTTACTTTTGTAATGAAACTATTCTTAATGTTGCATGTATCTTGAATTAGCCAAGTCACAGCTGCCATTGACACACCACAGAGGTCTAGTGTACTTACATGAGATGCAGTAGTTTTGCAGGGATTCCAGGCCTACGGCTCTGCAACTGAACCCACATGCAGACACAAAATGGCAGGTCAGATTGAGATTTATGGCTGCTGTCTCAATAACATGCATCATATCTATACATTTCAAGCTAAACTATACCAGGAGGCAAAAAAGCACACACACATACATGAATCAAATGGTGAATATGACACAAAATCATTTTTTTTAACCTTTAACCTTGTGTAAAAAAAAAATGCAAGCAAAAGATACAGTGTTCCTTCAAAAGAAAGAGTTGTGCAAAATGAAACAGTTTCACAAATTTAGTTTTCGGACATGCACTCTCTATGCCAAAAGATGCTAACTCCCTCATGAAGAAATATCTCCTCAGGAAGAAAATCAGAGTTACCTAAAAGGCAACACAGTTGCTAATTGAGTTAGGACAGCTACACCAGCATGTCAGACTAACCACAGGGCACTGAGAACAGCCTTCCATCTGCCCCATGTGCACAGAGGAGAATCTCCCATGAATAGTTTAGCGGATTATATGTCAGGAGTGACACAAATATAAACAGAGGGCTTGCTCACCGTGCTAGGTGCAAGTGAAAGGCCCTGTTTCGGACTGTAAAAAAAAAAAAAAAATCCCAGGGTCTGATTTGCGGCGGGCTTGCCCGTGGTTGTCAGACCTTATCTTTATTAGGTTTTGCAAATGTCTGCGCACGTTTACATTGGATGCCGCTTCTCCCCCTTCATCCTAAGAGCGTGCACTCACACTGTTTACACACCCGAGATTAAGAGGAGGGGGGGAGAAGAGGGCAAGTGTAAACTTCAGGAGTGAACGCGGTACTGTACTGCTGTTTCGGGGGGCTGGGAAAATGAACCGGTGGAAATAGTACGAGCGGGGCTAGGAAAGAGAAAGAGGAGTGTTTGTGTCTCTCTCCTGTGATGTTTGTCTCAGGGCAGGGTTAGAGAGTCGTGAGAGAGAGAGAGAGAGAGAGAGAGAGAGAGAGAGAGAGAGAGAGAGAGAGAGAGAGAGAGAGAGAGAGAGAGAGACTGAGGGGCTCAGCTGTTGACCTCGACTAATGGAATGAACACTGTTTAGCTCTGTTACATAAAACTGAGCTGTCGTAATGCTAGAAGTGTAAATATTTAATCAAACAATTCTTAAGAACAAATGGATCTTGACCCGATATTTAAACTGGAGGTCTACAAGCAGTCAGGTTGAGTAATTATGTGATGTCTAAGTTCAATGCAAATATATTGTGAATATCTCTCTCTCTCTCTCTCTCTCTCTCTCTCTCTCTATATATATATATATATATATATATATATATATATATATATATATATATATATATATCTATATCTATATCTATATCTCTATCTCTATATCTATATCTATCTATATCTATATCTATATATATATATATATTCAATTTATGCAATTAACTAGGTCCATGTTGAATGTTGCTTGCAAATGTATGATTAGAAAAGGAGCACTAAGCACAGCAGAGTGTGTGTGTGTGTGTGTGTGTGTGTGTGTGTGTGTGTGTGTGCGTGTGTGTGTGTAACAACCAAGCTTGCTACTGTTTTAAGCCAAATACTCTAGCTGAGGTGATAGCATAGGACAGTTCTAACACTGTTCCTCCCTTAAACTCAGACAGGGCTTCACTTCAATTATTAAATCACCTCTATTATGCATTAATGAGGGCCTTTCATAATATTTGGGCCATGTACCGTAGACAGAAACCCCCCCATGGCACATAGCAACTGCCCTAGCTGCACTTACCCACCTTCAAATGACTTGGCCTACAGTTTTCAACTTGACATTTCTTATCATCAACAACAACAATAACAACAACAACTCATATCTTGAGGCCCCATCCAATCAAAATCCTTGGTTTCCAGGATGTATAAAAAAGTTGCATTTTCCCACACAGTGAGTAAGCATGAGGGAATTAATTACTAATTAAATAACGAATTATTGCATTTCAGTGAATGTTATTTTTCTTTCTCTGTAAAATGAGAGAGAGCGACGTTTTTGACTTTTGAATCCCTGAAGTCACCAGGTTTGATATCAAATAACACATTTATCTTTCAGAAAATCATTTAAAAAGAAAAGGCAATAGGACATAAACTAAAGCAATAGGGCATGCATAGAATTGGAAAAAAATATAACAGCAGCTCACGTGTGTTTTTTAGGAAGTCAATTACTTTACAATGCATGGCGGGAAAATACCTTTTAACCAATTACTGTAGCGTGCTGTGGTAGGAACTAACAATTTTATAATTTTGAATAATAATCAATCCAATAATTGTCCATATATTGTAATTTATACTATTCCAATTATTTCTGTAATTAACACACACGTATGGAGCTGTATTTTCCCCCCAGTCCGTAGACCTGTGTTTTACATAGACCAGATGAGCTCTTTCAGACACAGTCATTGGTGAGACATTCCATACAAGGTGAAGCATGACGCTTGACATCAACATTATTGAACGGGTCTCTGGACAGAATGTTTAAAGGTATACAAAATATATGGTGTCTTTTGAAGACATAAAGCAATCGTTTAAAAAAAAAATATATATATATATAGAATAAGACTATCATCACTGGTGGGCAAAGGTACTCTTCAGACTTCAGGAGAGATTGTATTCAACCCTCATGAATCTCAAAGGAAAGGCTTTAAAAACCTTTAAAAAAAAATAATTCTGATATATTTGGTTTCGACAATCTCATCTAGTTATGTTGATTATTACTTTTTTATTCAATAATTTACTGGTGGAAAAAAACAAACATTTCATTACAAAATGTATCTTTTGCCGGTTTCTCTTGACTTATTAATTTTAAGTCTGAAATAGGCTACTCATTTATTAATTGTCTGCTCTCTTGTAAGATGTATATATCCTGTAAAAAGATACACATTTTAATACATTACCTTTTCTTATTGCAGTATTTTGGTAAATCAAAGATACTCACATTCATTCATTGAGCCAATATGGCCTCATATTAATTTTCATGTTACTAGACTGAATGTACGTTTGCAAATATATCACAGAAATAATTGAAGATGTATAATGATGTATTATTCTTAAAAAATAATTTCCCAAAATCGATTGCTTGCTAACATGTATCCATAAAGCTTTTATAATGCCTTAATAACATAGCTATTACAGGTGATCTACGTTTATAAAGCCTTAATAACATAGCTATTACAGGTGATCTACTTTTATAAAGCCTTAATAACAAAGCTATTACAGATGAGCAGCTTTTTTTATGTTGTGTGTGAGGACATGGGGGGGAGGAGGGGCAATATTTGTAGAAGGCACTGTATATTTTGTTAAAACATTAAATGAATATCCAGTGGTCTCTGAACATGTTATAGGAATGTTTCATTCATGACAAGTTGTGTCGTGTAGCTAGGGATGTTCTAGTAGTTTTGGAGGACAGAATAAGGACTGGGTGTTCTAATGTGTTTGTGACCCCCAACTGTGTTTGTGACCCCAACTGTGGTTGTGAGCCCTCTAACCCCCCTGTTCCCCCTCTAGAGATGCTGCAGGAGAAGGCCTCAGCTGTGACGGAAGACAGTGTGACTGGGGCCCAGCCTGGGCGGCCCCCGGAGCACGTCCCCGACCCCTCACACCTGGGCCTGCCTACAACTCCCAGCATCCCCCAGGGCAATGAGCCCGACCAGGTATTGATGGGTAGTGTAGTATTTCAACTGTAAACACTCAACTGAGAACGTTTTTAAGAATTTTGTTTTTTTTAGTCTACATGTCGATTTTGGATCAAAATAGCTTTTTCTAATAATTTTTATTTTTTATTATATTCACATCATGGATTTTCAAATTGTTTCATATTTGCTGAAGGGGGTCTTTAAATGTTTAGTATCTCACTATATTCAAAACATATGTACAATATGTTATCTTGCTATCAAAATAAGGTTATTATTAAAGATACTTTCACTTGTTGACAACATTGACGGCCACAAATCATGGGTGATTTTATTTCTGGTGCTATCCACTGGGAATAACGCAAAAAAACAAAACAGATTGAGATAAATAAATCCATGTTTTGTATTAGCCTGCACCAGGTAGCCAACTGTCATGGCGATTTGTAACTTGTGCCTTTAGAACATTGAGAACATCAAAGTTCTTCTTCACGAGAGAGAGCTGTGGAAGAAGTTCCATGAGGCTGGGACAGAGATGATCATTACTAAAGCAGGCAGGTGAGTACCATGCTGCACGCACGGGACACACGGGAGATGTAGGCCTGGAACTACATGATACTCACCTACAGTAGAGGCTGTGGAGGTAGAAATCGGAGGACGGGCTCATTGTACAGGAACCGGAGGACGGGCTCATTGTAATGCATGGAATGGAATGAGGAATCCTATCAAACACACGTGAAACACACAAAATCCTCTCTGTTCCATGCATTACAACAAACC
>NW_028153233.1:57500-60000 GCF_951799395.1 Argentina silus
ATTCTTAAGACTCTATCGTATGTATGAGAGCTCCTTCGCATTCCCACACATTTTTTTTATAGAGCGGCACTCTCCAAAACCATCAGAAGAAGTCAATCCCCCCCGAAATATATGTCTGTCGGGAAGCAAATGAGTACCAGGCACGAACAGAATCGCCAACACTTTACACGAGCTGCCTTTCTAAACGGGTTTGGAAGTCAGGGTGTACATTAGAAGACATTTTATGTGTTTAAATGTTTTTTTTTAAGCGTTTATTTATGTTTATTTATTTATGTTTATAACAGTGTAACCTCGTACAAGCCCACAGTTTGTCAAGCGCCAGACAACTATCATATCATTTAGTGTTATAACTGTTTATTACGATCTATAAGCAGGTCAACAAACTACTTATAAGCCCTATATAGAGGCAGCCTGTCATAGTTAAAGGGGCAATCTGGGATTGGTACAGTACATCCATTTTGTTGACTTTTAAATTAATCATGAACAGCCACTGATTCTTGAATAATTTAACTTATAAATGCCTCATGAGATTAGTTCAACTGCCTTACCCCATCAGATCCCAAAATATAAGCTTGTTTTATTTAACCTATTTTATCAACAATGCATACATAAACAAGCAATGTTCAATAGGTTCTATAGGTTCATAACATGGTTAAAATGTAATTTCGATCTCATCGATGGTCAGTCCTTGCATCTATATCTCCCTCTGTGAATTTGAGAGTGGTTAGGCCTACATTTCTACAGCCCCAAACATCAGCTGTTCACCCCCCAAAAAAATTACGGGGTGTCCGCTTTGTTGTTGTTCGAATCCCAGATTGCCCCTTTAATGTCAAATGTGATCACATAATCTACGAGGGCACGGGGATACTTTAAGTTAAACTTTATTGGTCATATACACAGGATACGGTTGTAAAATGAACAACAAAATGCTTAACTTTGCCAGCTTCCTCTCAACAGTGCAAATATCAGGACGTAAGAATTACAACACAATAACAACACAATAGACAATAAGTGTAGTCGGCATAAGTGTAAACATTGAACATTTGAGGAGCAAGTCAACCTTCATGAACCTTCCCTGCTTAGTGGGGTTGAGTACGATCGCCATACTTCCTATGCAGCAGGGTTTAGATACCTGGCTCTTTTGGAAAAGGTGACTTTGCCAACACACCTTGGCATGTCTCTCTTTAAACCCCCCGGCCCTCTGTAGCTCCTTACGTGTCCCAATCCAACTTAAAACAACGCTGAGCCGCTTTTTAGCGCTAATCGCTTATAGTCATCTGCACTTTCCGTTCCGATGCCTCACTTAGGGCTCCCTGAACCCTCCAGAAAGCCCCTTAAAAGCCTCTTATCCATGCTTACTTGCGGTGCTTAGAGCCCCATCCCATGTCCAGACACCTTGGGGTGAAGCCGCTTTCAATTGGGTCTTCGGAGGAAGGATATCTGGTCCTGGGGAAACTGATTAACAGATCGCCTGGTGGATGTATGGGACAGGTTAGGCGACAGGTGAGAAATAGGCTTAGAACGTGGATGACATCATTTACAAAGCCCCTTTGTGTTTCGACCATCCTTTAAAGGGGTAATCTGGGATTGGTACATACTGAATCTTTTTGGACTTTTAAATGAGCTTAGTTCAACTGTCTTACCCAGTACAAACCCTACATATAAGCTTGTTTTCCTTGTTTTTTTGTAAACAATGTAATTCTATAGGTTCAAAACATGGTTAAACTATCATTTTGATCTCATGGATGGTCAGTCCTGACATCCATAGCTCCGTCTATGAATTTGAGAGAGGTTACATTTCTCCTGCCCCACCCCTCAGCTGTTTACCAACAAAGTGGCGGGAAGACCGCTTTATTATTGTTTGAATCCCAGATTGCCCCTTTAAAGTCGGACTAAAATTACATTTTGTTATGCATTTCATTATGTCAGAGCAACAACAATGTAGCACGAACCCTCGTTTCAACGTCATTTCAAGGTAAAGTAATTTAAATGAGCTTTTATTAATTTATGGATTATCCTCAGCTCAGAAGCCTGACTGACTAGGCCTGTATCTTTGGTGGTTGACCGGAAGTCCATCTAGTCAATCAATGCAACAGCCTGCTAGCTGCTGGCCAACCACCTGTCATTTACACTACACCACTCGCTGGATGAGCTGAGAGAATCTCCTGGGTAAAAATCTTCCGACATCAGGGAGATTAAGTTTACGCTGACGTTTGCTAGTTATTAGCTTAGCTAGGTATTAGCTTAGCTAGGTATTAACTTAGCTAGTTATTAGCTTAGCTAGGTATTAGCTTAGCTAGTTATTAGCTTAGCTAGCTATTAGCTTAGCTAACTGGTGAACTGTACTGCCTACACTGCTAAGCTAACACTGCCGGGGCACCCAGCTTTGTTGACAGTCGAGGCAGGCACATTTCACCAGTGCCTTATCATGATTGGAAAATTTACAATTGTTGTAATTTGTGCTACCCTATGTCCAAATGATTATGTTCTTGGGGTTCGT
>NW_028153233.1:65000-81555 GCF_951799395.1 Argentina silus
GTCTGTGAATTGCACCTGTATCCTATATTGCAATGTTTTGGGGTTCATATCCAACCAATAAGAGCATCTTTTAGGAGATTAGAATTTACTTTAATTTACAGCCTTACCAACCTACTGTACTGCCTCTACCTCCCACTAGACCAACCAGACCACACCTGACCTAGAAAAGCAACCTCAACACTGGCACCGCCAGTTTGAGAAAAACAATCGTATCCCGGGTGGACAGAAACAACAAAGACGTTATGCCAAGAAAACGTCTCTCCATAAAAACCGCACACTTTCTCCATGCCCAGACATTTTGTTTTTGTTTTACATCTTGTGGGAGGGCCTGGAATTCCAACATTTTGGGTTTCTGACAGTGTGGGGTTCTGGAATTCCTCAGCGACACCTCTGAGATGGATGATTATTAGTAACTCTAGACCAACTAGACCTAGAACAACTAGAACAACTAGACCAACTAGACCAACTAGAACAACAAGAACAACTAGAACAACTAGAACAACTAGACCTAGAACAACTAGACCAACTAGAACAACTAGACCAACTAGACCAACTAGACGTGGAACAACTAGACCAACTAGAACAACTAGAACAACTAGACCAACTAGAACAACTAGAACAACTAGAACAACTAGACCAGACCTAGAACAACTAGAACAACTAGACCAGACCTAGAACAACTAGACCAACTAGACCAAACATAGAACAACTAGAACAACTAGACCAACTAGAACAACTAGACCAACTAGACCAACTAGACCGAGAACAACTATAACAACTATAACAACTATAACAGCTAAAACAACTATAACAACTATAACAACTAGACCAGCTAGAACAACTAGACCAGACCTAGAACAACTAGAACAACTAGACCAACTAGACCAGACCTAGAACAACTAGAACAACTAGAACAACTACAACTAGAATAACTAGACCAAACCTAGAACAACCAGACCAACTAGAACAACTAGACCAGACCTAGAACAATTAGACCAACTAGAACAACTAGACGTGGAACAACTAGATCAACTAGACCAGACAGAGAACAACTGGACCAACTAGACCAACTAGAACAACTAGAACAACTAGACCAGACGTAGAACAACTAGACCAACTAGAACAACTAGACCAACTAGAACAACTAGACCAGACCTAGAACAACTAGACCAACTAGACCAGACAGAGAACAACTAGAATAACTAGACCAACTAGAACAACTAGACCAACTAGAACAACTAGACCAGACCTAGAACAACTAAAATTACTAGACCGACTAGAACAACTAGACCAGACCTAGAACAACTAGAACAACTAGACCAGACCTAGAACAACTAGAACAACTAGAACTACAACTGGGTGGTGGTGGTGCTCATTTTAGAATTTCCTGTCTTTTGAGGCTTTTGACAAGACATAACTTCATACTTAAAAAGTAATTTTTGGTTACCTAATAATTTTGGTTATCATTAATACTTCTCACAAACAGGGCTGCCACAGTGTGACCCACCCTTAGGAGGCTGGTGGAGGTAGAAATCGGAGGATGGGCTCATTGTCGTGCATGGAATGGAATGAGGAATGGTATCAAACACACATCCTCTGATTTCTACCTCCAACAGCCTCCCCTGGAAACTACAGGTAGTCTGGCCCGGTTAGGATCCCTCCCACACTAGGTCTTTAAGGCCACCAGGCCACCAGGCCACCAGGCCATCAGCGAGCAACTGAGGGAGAAACAAGAAGTGACAACAGCGACACCTCGAGTTGTTTGTCACCCGGCCAAGTCGCTACTGTAGGCCTGCCTGTCACATCCGTGGCATCAGTAGGGAAAGCCATCGACAGCTTGAGCATTCACATCCATGTCAACCCCATCTTTAGGAGAAAGAGAGAGAGAGAGAGAGAGACAGACAGAGAGGGGGAGAGAGAGAGAGAGAGAGAGAGAGTGAGAGAGAGAAAAGGTTATACTGAGGCCACAAAGTAGGTCAAATCAACAGCAAAGACAGGCACTGTGCAATTTCATAATAGGCTTCCTCACTTTGCCTGGCCATGAAAAACAGAGGGTTGGATTCGGCTCATTTCCTCCAAACCATACAGTGGATGGGACTTAAATAGACAGACGTTAAAATAACAGCGGAACAAAAGGGGTGTTTTAAACAAGGAGCAAAGTCATAAAGCTGCCCTTTGGGAAGAGGGGGTGAACGGAGAAAGAGGGCAGGAGAGAAAAAGAGAGAGAGAGAGAGAAAGAGAGAGTAGAGAGAGTAGAGAGAGAGAGGGAGAGAGGGAGAGAGACAGAGAGGGAGAGAGAGAGAGAGAGAGAGAGAGGAGCAGAGCCAGAGTGAAAGATGGAGTGAAGCGTAGAGAGGGAGGAAGCGACAGAGAGAGAAAGCAAGCGTCTTGCCGCGGCGCAGAGGGAGGTGAGGAGTGCGACTGTGGCAGCGCTCTGCCCAGAGGGACTCTGGGATAGCTTGTCCAAAGCCATCCTGTCAGCGGGCGAGCTCATTAGGTTCATAACCTCTCGGATCAGCGCTGGGGCCCGCTGTCAAGACGAGTGGAGCACCCGGGCAGTGATAAGGGCGAGTAATGAGGACAGAGAGAACGCGAGAGAGAGGCCCGTCGAGGCCTGGCTAAACCCTGCTGACGCCCACACCAGCAGGGGTGCAGGGGAGCCTCCTCTCCTAGCCCTGGACCCTCTATCTGGGAGCCTCCTCTCCTAGCCCTGGACCCTCTATCCGGGAGCCTCCTCCTCTAACTAGCCCTGGACCCTCTATCCGGGAGCCTCCTCCTCTAACTAGCCCTGGACCCTCTATCTGGGAGCCTCCTCCCCTAGTCCAGGACCCTCTATCTGGGAGCCTCCTCCCCTAGCCCTGGACCCTCTATCTGGGAGCCTCCTCCCCTAGCCCAGGACCCTCTATCTGGGAGCCTCTTCTCCTAGCCCTGGACCCTCTATCTGGGAGCCTCCTCCTCTAACTAGCCCAGGACCCTCTATCTGGGAGTCTCCTCCTCTAACTAGCCCAGGACCCTCTATCTGGGAGCCTCCTCCTCTAACTAGCCCTGGACCCTCTATCTGGGAGTCTCCTCCTCTAACTAGCCCAGGACCCTTTATCTGGGAGCCTCCTCCCCTAGTCCAGGACCCTCTATCTGGGAGCCTCCTCCCCTAGCCCTGGACCCTCTATCTGGGAGCTTCCTCCTCTAACTAGCCCAGGACCCTCTATCTGGGAGCCTCCTCCCCTAGTCCTGGACCCTCTATCTGGGAGCCTCCTCTCCTAGCCCTGGACCCTCTATCTGGGAGCCTCCTCCCCTAGTCCTGGACCCTCTATCTGGGAGCCTCCTCCTCTAACTAGCCCTGGACCCTCTATCTGAGAGCCTCCTCCCCTAGTGCTGGACCCTCGATCCTCTATCTGGAAGCCTCCTCCTCTGACTAGTGCTGTCCCCCCATCCCCCCCCTTCACCCCTTTAAATCCCCCTCACCACATTAATCTCCTTCCCCCCAGCCTCCCCCCTAGCTACTGCTGCACACCTGCTCAGCATCAGCACTAACACTATCGCTGATCTGGACTTCCTCAGCTACTGTTGGCCCAGAGATGGCCCTAGGCAACCAGCCCTTTAAGGCCCAGAGATGGCCCTAGGCAACCAGCCCTTTAAGGCCCAGAGATGGCCCTAGGCAACCAGCCCTTTAAGGCCCAGAGATGGCCCTAGGCAACCAGCCCTTTAAGGCCCAGAGATGGCCCTAGGCAACCAGCCCTTTAAGGCCCAGAGATGGCCCTAGGCAACCAGCCCTTTAAGGCCCAGAGATGGCCCTAGGCAACCAGCCCTTTAAGGCCCAGAGATGGCCCTAGGCAACCAGCCCTTTAAGGCCCAGAGATGGCCCTAGGCAACCAGCCCTTTAAGGCCCAGAGATGGCCCTAGGCAACCAGCCCTTTAAGGCCCAGAGATGGCCCTAGGCAACCAGCCCTTTAAGGCCCAGAGATGGCCCTAGGCAACCAGCCCTTTAAGGCCCAGAGATGGCCCTAGGCAACCAGCCCTTTAAGGCCCAGAGATGGCCTGGCGAACCACCCCTTTAAGGCCCAGTGATGGCTCCAGGAACCACCCCTTTAAGGCCCAGAGATGGCCTGGGGAACCACCCCTTTAAGGCCCAGAGATGGCTCCAAGAAGCACCCCTACGTGTGTTTGATACCATTCCTCATTCCGTTCCATGCATTACAATGAGCTCCGTCCTCCGATTTCACAGACATACTGCTCCGGCTGGCTGCTTGTGTGCAGGACTGATCTACACACAGTAGCTTCACTATTGGATAAAAAGAATAATTTATTGACTGATTTTATTTGATCCATTTCCTTGACACATAAATTTAGCTTCAATTCTATGAAAAACAACAATATAAAGTCACAATAGAACAACAGAACGTTCGGGTCCATCCAAGGAAGTGAATTGACCATCACCTATGGGAATGACAACGATTAAAGTACAAACATACACATAAAAAATGTTTTACCAACACATCATGCTACATGCCCACACCTTCCTATAGCTCCCTGTCCCCTGCCAGGCCTTCACCTGTTTGGTTCCCCCAGGAGGAGTGAGCCCCCCGGCCCCCTAAGGCACCTAAGGCCTGGCCCCGCTCCCAAGCTCCATGTTTGGGAGGTGAGGAGGGGAGAGGGGAGGGAGGGCTGGCGGTGGGGAGGGCAGACGGTGGGGAGAGCTTGACACTCATCGGCCCTGACAGAGCTGAGCTGGAGATGACCCTGCCCCACTGCGGCTAACGCTCGGCTGAACACGCTGGCTGGGCTGCTGAGCTCACCTGCCCTTCAACCACCAGACCAGGGGAGGCTGGTGGAGGGAGGGAGGGAGGTGGAGGGAGGGAGGGTGGGTGGGTGGGAGGGAGGGAAGCAGAAGGAGGGTGGGAGACTTCGGAGGACGGACTGGTTGTAATGCATGGAGTGGAATGAGGACATTCCTGATTTTGTTCCATGCATTATAATGAGCCTGTCCTCCGATTTCTCTTTACCGTTCCTGATTCCATCCCATGCATTACAACAAGCCCGTCCTCCCTCCACCAGCCTCCCCTAGATGTCTACCTCCACCAGCCTCCCTTAGATGTCTACCTCCACCAGCCTCCCCTAGATGTCTACCTCCACCAGCCTCCCCTGGAGCACACTGACTCAGCACATGTTGACTGGTACACTAACAACAGTGCAGTTCATTTGGACCGCAACTCAAGTGTGAAAAAGTAGTCATACAGAACACTACAAAGTTGTCATTTGTAGTTAGTAGATTTCCGGAAATTTCAACAATTTCCTTGATGAGTTTTGTACAACTGAACTGTCTTATCTGATCACAGCCCGGCAAAAAACAAAGGACCTATCAATCCATTGTTCACGTTTTGATATCAACAATATCTTAAACAAGTGAAAAGGGAGGTTAAAAAAGTTATAAATGTACTCCATCAACATTCAAGAACAGCTAACATAAACTGTAGTACACCTGCAGGAAGGCTAGCTGTGGAAAACCTGAGCAGCTCAATCACCCCATTCACACCGTGAACCAATTCAGGTCATAAAATGACATCACTTGGCATTCAGCATCCACACGACAACTATTTGTGTAACTTACAAGGGGGAAAATATATCTTAAACCTGAGACTTGCCTCTGTAAATGGCATATGACCGTGGTAACTGGTTCTTTCACTGTTGCTCTAGGAGGGTGGCGGGGAGATGGCAGGGGAGGCTGGTGGAGGTAGAAATCGGAGGACGGGCTTATGTTAAAGCATGGAATGGACACACGTGTCTGATACCATTCCTTATTCCGTTCCATGCATTACAACGGGCCGTCCTCCGATTTCTTCCTCCACCAACCTCCCCTGGGAGATGGTGACTTTGAATGGTTGTGTGTTGCTACGACTTTTTCCAGCAAAACACCCATCATTTGTACATAAAAAAGTTTTGTAAGGAACTATGTCTTCCTCTGTGTAAGAATATCCTTTCTGTAATTAGGAACCCTGATTTTCATAGATAGTGAAATAGCTATTCTCTCTCTTTCCCCCCTCCCTCTCTTCTCTCTCTCTATCCCTCTCTATTTCTCTCCATCCCTCTTCTCTCTCTCCATCCCCCTCTCTCTCCATCCCTCTCTATCTCTCTCTCTTTCTCTCCATCTCTTTCTCTCCATCCCTCTTATCTCACTCCATCCCCTTCTCTCTCTCCATCCCTCTCTATCTCTCTCTCTTTCTCTCCATCTCTCTCTCTCTCCACCCCACCCTCTCTCTCTCCATCTCCATCCCTCTCTTAACCCCCCTCTCTCTCCATCTCTCTTTTCTTTCTCTCCATCCCTCCATCTATCTCTCTCTCTCTGTGACAGATCATCCTGAACTCTATGCACAAGTACCAGCCCAGGCTCCACATCGTCAAGGCTGATGAGAACAACGATTTTGGCTCCAGGAACACGGCCTACTGCACTCACGTCTTCCACGAGACCGCCTTTATCTCCGTCACGTCCTACCAGAACCATAAGGTACCGTATGTGTGTCTTCTACGCACACCAGGGGAGGCTGGTGGAGGTAGAAATCGGAGGACAGGCTCAGTGTAATGCATGAAACGGAATGAGGAATGGTATCAAACACAGTGTGGGGGGGGGGGGGGACTTCTTCTTAAACATGGCAGAAATCACACGTGTTTGATACAAGTTCTCGTTCTGTTCCATGCGCTACAATGAGCCCGTCCTCTGATTTCTACCTCCACCAGCCTCCCCTGAGTCTAACATACTTCAATGCCAGTAATATAAGAGTGTAATATAAGAGTATAAGAGCTCGTATGAAGTGTTGGATAATGTAGGATGTAATGATAATGATGATGATAATGTGAGGATAATCCTATAAGATGTGTTTGGCTGTCTCTTTAGATCACACAGCTGAAGATTGAGAACAACCCATTCGCCAAGGGTTTCCGTGGCAGCGACGAAGGCGACCTCCGCGTCTCAAGACTCCAAGGGTAAGCACATGTTTATGGGAATGTGTCACTCATTACGACTCAATTGAATACTTATGTGAGAGTGTGGGAACCCATTTTGTCACAGTAAACGATGCTTTGGAACCAGAAATAACGATGTTTTGGAACAACTTTGGAACCAGAGATGACAAACATTTAATCGTTTTTTTTTTTCCTTCTTCTGCCACGCACCTGCGGATGAATTAACTGTGTTTATCGTACATTCTACTGTTGTGTAAGAGCGCGATTCAACACAAAACTAACAGCGGTTGTGTCTGCCGTCCTGCCCCTAGGAAAGATTACCCGGTGATCTCGAAGAACGCCGTCCGTCAGAGGCTCTTCTCTTCACATGGCCACCTGACGGGGAAGCTGGGAGGTGGAGTTCTGACGGGTCACCCACAGGTCCTGTCCCACCACTACCAGTATGAGAGTGGGCCCCCCGTGCCGGCCTCTGACCACCCCCAGGACCCCCTCTCGAACCCCTTCACTCCCAGCCGAGAGCCCGGCCTGCTTTATCACTGCTTCAAACACAGAGGTGTGTTACTCACCTACTGTACTGCACCTGACAGGGGAGGCTCGTGGAGGTAGAAATTGGGCTTGTTGGAGGACGGGCTCATTGTAATGCATGGAACGGAATGAGGAATGGTATCAAACACAGCTGAGGAATGGCATCAAACACGCTGTATTTGATGCCATTCCTCATTCCATTCCACGCATCACAATGAGACCGTCCTTCGATTTCTACCTCCACCAGCCTCCAGTGGCACCTGACCAGTCGTAACAACCAAATAAATCTTCTTGGGTAAAAAAAAACCTTTAGCTCTACCGCTGGCTAAAACGTCCTATAGAAACATATATCACTTGTCAAAAGGTATTGTGAAAAAACCCCAATGTTTTTGCGTTTTCAGTGATATTACTCTCTAACCATCTTAAATTCCTTTTCAGATAACGCCAGACACCTGGAACTGGGGTGTAAACGTCCGTACTTGGACACAACATCGGCCGCCGTCCCTGAGGACCACTACTTCCGCTCCCCCCCCTCCTACGAGCCCCCGCTGCTGTCCCACCCCTACTGCAGCGATGGCATCGGCTCCAGGGAGGCCTGCATGTACGGGGGGATGGAGGGGGAGGCTGGGGGGGCCGGCGGGTCAGACTGCAGCATGTGGACGTCGGTGCAGCCGTACCCCCGCTACAGTGTCCAGGCAGTGGAGGCCGTCCCCTACCAGCCCTTCACGGCCCACTTCACCAGCACGGCCACCGCCACCTCCGTGGTGCCCCACCACCCCCCCGCCCCGCCCCCGCGCCCCCAGCCAGACCTAGGGGTCTACAGCCCCGTAGGGCCGCAGCGAGGCCTGCCCGCCATCCCCTCGTCATCCTCCTCTTCATCCTCCTCTCCGCCTGTCCTCGGCGCCAGAGACAGATCGGCCCACCACCCTCCGCTGTACCACCGGAAGCCCGGCTCGCCGATACGGCCTCACAGGGATTTCTCCGGCTTCCCGGCGGCCCAGAGCGGCCCGTCCATCCGTGACCCGTCCTACCAGTACCAGATGGGGCTCAGCAGTGGGGGGGCACACTGGACTGACAGCTAGGGTTGTGTAGCTGCCCTCCACGCAGTGGTGATGCCCACCCCTGACAGCCCCAGAGCCAACCAGCCTAACCCCCTCCCCCCCCTCCCCTCCCCCCTCCCTCCACGCAGTGGTGATGCCCACCCCTGACAGCCCCAGAGCCAACCAGCCTAACCCCCCCTCCCCTCCCCTCCCCCCCTCCCCCCTTGCCCACCTTTGAACTGCCAGAGAGTGGTGATCACGCAGTGGTGATGCCCACCCCTGACAGCCCCAGAGCCAACCAGCCTAACCCCCCCCCCCCCCCCTCTCCCTTGCCCACCTTTGAACTGCCAGAGAGGCATCGTAAATGAGATTACAGTAAATTGTTAAAAAAAAAAAAACACAGCCATGATGACCTTTTTTTTGCCAAGTTCTGAAGTACACAATGAAGCCATACTAGTTTAGCAGGACGCGGACCCAGGCCCAAACCCTGTCTGGATGCTGCGCAGCTTCAGACCCAGACTGTAGCACCACCCTATCAGTGACTGAGATGCGGGTTCCGGTTCCGGTTCCGGTTCCAGAGGATCCCGAAGAATCCGTCGGAAGGAGGACGTAGAAGCGTGCCATATAAGGGGTTGTTGGGCTCCTGTCCATCATGATCTAGGTTAATGCAGTGCCATAAGGAGATGTTGCTCAGCGAAAAATGTGTATCCAGGATGACTTTTGATTCATTTGGAGTAGTGTGTGTGTGTAGTAGGATATGAGGAGGATGTGTATGTAATGGGTTTCAATCCGTGGGGAGGCTGGGGGAGGTAGAAATCGGAGGACGGGCTTGTTGTCGTGCATGGAGCAGAATGAGGAATGGTGTCAAAGTCATGTGCGTGTTTGATGCAATTGCTCATTCCGTTCCATGGATTACAGTGAACCCGTCCTCCGATTTCTACCTCCCCCAGCCTCCCCTGGTTTGTCTATGTCAGCATTTCAACACCTGTGGAGATGAAAAATATACATATTACCATATCAGCCAATGAGGAGGAAGAGATGATGATGTTTACGTGTATTTTAAGAGATTAAACAGGCTAATTGTAATTAAATGGGGTGGTCAGTTTTGTTGAGAACCTGAGTAAAGCCTTCATGTGTGACTTCATGTGTGACTTCATGTCTCTTTACTCTCTGCCGATAGTGCTGTCCCTGATATATTAAGCAGTGTCATATCCAGGATAAAAGGCATTTCAAACAGGGCAGTGATGTAAAAATACAAACACCCTAATTAAAACAGCAACACGCAAACACACACACATTCTTCTCAACATGCTGGTTTCTGATAGAGTGGCATTAACAGACTAAACCAAAACATAACTCTCTCAGTGAAAGACTTGAAGAGTCAGCGAAACGCCATTTTAAACGCCCGTCCTTAAACTGAATCTCCGCTGCATTGAGTTGGAAAAAACCCCATCTGAGACCAGTGAGATGCACCGAACTGAAGCTCCTAAAAACAGTCTTTAGGTGCTCCCCCCAGCCCACACGTACAGCCCAGAGGAGCGCTAAGCATGCTTGGCTCTCATCCTCCTCCCGTAAGCCTACGCTGGCTAACGCTGTTAGCGTGACATCGTTTAGCACGAACCCATCCACGAAAGGGCCTTAGCTAGCATTAGCCCCAGTCCCTTAACCTCAACAGGGCGGTTAGCGTTTGGCACTCGGCTCCCAAACCCCGCGGTTTTGAAACAACCGTTTCCCGGCGAAGTGGGACTTCAGAGGAGTCCCTGGCCAACCAGATGGGGGCTTAAGGAGCCGTCGTTAAGCCTACGCGAGTGCAAGAACAGAGGCCTGCGCTCAAAGCCCCCCCCCCCCAGCCCCCAAATGACTGAGTCGGAAAAATCCTTACAAGACTGCAAATGTGAAACAGCCCATGTGGAACGGGCAAGGTGCCACATGGCTTTGGGTCGGAGCAGTGGACTGTGTGGGTGAGGTTCGCCAACACTTAGCTTACTCCCAAGGACAGGGGTGTGATAACAGCATCAACGTGGTGTCCTCGGGACAACACGTAATCCCTGGAACTCATTTCTCTGATTCGATTGAGAGCAAACTTTGAAATATTTTTGGGAAACTTTTTGCACTCCTGATTATGAATGAAATATTTGTACGCCCACTGCCATGGCCTCTTTGCGTTAGGCTCACTAGGTTAGAGTGGAAAGGTCATGGGGAGGTCAGCTGACAAGGTCAACGGAGCTGACTTGTGGGTAAATAATTGACAGTACGTACGTTGAGGAAGTTATTTGTGACAATAAACAAACTTCTTCAGGCACACCAGCACAATTATTTCGCCTCAGAGATAAAAGAGGGACAATACATCATTTATTTTTGACCAATCAACAACGTACTCAACAACTTTAAACAATGTTCATACATACTTTCTTATCAAACGAAACAACTTGAGCGAGTGGGTGTTTGGGTGTGTGTGTGTGTGTGTATGGGTGTGGATGTGGGTGTGTGTGTGTGTGGGTGAGGGTGTGGGTGTGGATGTGGGTGTGTGTGTGTGTGTGTGTGGGTGTGGGTGTATGTGTGTGGGTGTGTGTGTGTGTGTGGGTGTGGGTGTGGGTGTGGATGTGGGTGTGGGTGTGGGTGTGGGTGTGGGTGTGGGTGTATGGGTGTGGGTGTGGGTGTGGATGTGGATGTGGGTGTGGGTGTGGGTGTATGTGTGTGTTTGTTGTGGCACCAGGGCTGTATGGCGGTTGTGAATGGGAGGGTGTGAGCATGGAGACGTCAGAGCACTGCTTTCTCTCTCACACAGCTCTCATTAGGGTCTGAGTTATGGCGATGGTTAGGCCCTGGCTCTTGTCAGCACTTCCTCTCTCTTTCCTCCTCTCCTCCTCTCTCCTGCCCGTTGATGCTGCTCACAGGAGGGGGAGCCTCAGTGTAGAGAGCTACCACTCCAACAAATCAAGGAGCAGGGGTGGAGGGATGGAGGGATGGAGGGATGGAGGGCCTTCAGGGTGGGTGAGGGAGCAGGGGTGGAGGGATGGAGGGCCTTCAGGGTGGGTGAGGGAGCAGGGGTGGAAGGATGGAGGGATGGAGGGATGGAGGACTGGAGGGCCTTCAGGGTGGGTGAGGATACAGGGATGGAGGGATGGAGGGCCTTCAGGGGGGGTGAGGGAGCAGGGATGGAGGGATGGAGGGCCTTCAGGGGGGGTGAGGGAGCAGGGATGGAGGGATGGAGGGATGGAGGGATGGAGGGCCTTCAGGGGGGGTGAGGGAGCAGGGGTGGAGGGATGGAGGGCCTTCAGGGGAGGTGAGGGAGCAGGGATGGAGGGATGGAGGGCCTTCAGGGTGGGTGAGGGAGCAGGGGTGGAGGGATGGAGGGCCTTCAGGGGAGGTGAGGGAGCAGGGATGGAGGGTTGGAGGGCCTTCAGGGGAGGTGAGGGAGCAGGGATGGAGGGATGGAGGGCCTTCAGGGTGGGTGAGGGAGCAGGGATGGAGGGATGGAGGGCCTTCAGGGGAGGTGAGGGAGCAGGGGTGGAGGGATGGAGGGATGGAGGGCCTTCAGGGGGGGTGAGGGAGCAGGGGTGGAGGGATGGAGGTCCTTCAAGGTGGGTGAGGGAGCAGGGATGGAGGGCCTTCAGAGGGGGTGAGGGAGCAGGGATGGAGGGGTGGAGGGATGGAGGGCTTTCAGAGGGGGTGACATGCCTAGCAGATATGATGCAGATGGATGTTAGGCACTTGGTACTCCCTAACCCTGAAATAATGGCAATGAGACCTTTCCTTGCCTTGTCAAGAGGGGCACTAATATTTCAGTAGCTTGAGCATTCATTACTTTATATACTTTTAATGACGTATGGGTATGTCATTACTTGACTATGTCTTCTTCCCTATACGGACAACTTAACTGACATATCCACAACTTAACAAATACAGAACAATTAATGCACACTACAGTACAGTTAATATATAACTGTGTGATCTCAATAAATATTTTCTTTCTGAAATGTATTTTGAAATGTTTTATTGGAGGTGGTACAGTATGGGGTTTGGCTGTGGTTTTGTGTGTGTAGATGAGAACCAGACAATTTCAGACAACACACATCATTTTATCCGAACAAGTATTGAAGGCTGGTGGGGGTAGAAATACGAGGATGGGCACATTGTAATCCATGGAATAGAATGAGGAATGGTATCAAAGACACGTTTGATACCTTTCCTCATTCCATTCCTTGGATTACAATGTACTCGTCCTCCGATTTCTACCTCCACCAGCCTCCCCTGGTCTACACCACCTGTATACACGTTTAAATCTCTAGCCTAATTCGTTTAGGGTCATGGTGTCCATATATGGGCAAGAGGAAGCTTCCTTTTGCCCATATATGGCCACCATGACCCTAAATGAACATTTCTGGCACAAAAGAATCATATCAAAAACTGAAATAAGACAAACATGGAGACATACACAATGTACAGAGAAATACATATTTTTAATACACCATAATACATTATACAGTAATTGTTTGTAAAATTATACAGTAAAGTTTTGTCAAACACATGTGTTATCGTCACCCGTAGAGACCAAGGATTCTGGTACTGTAAACAATGACTGTGATGGAGGTCCAAAGATGGTTCTAGACTATGAGGTAGGGCTAACCCTAACTCTAACCCTAGACTACGAAGTAGGGCTAACCCTAACTCTAACCCTAGACTACGAAGTAGGGCTAACCCTAACTCTAACCCTAGACTACGAAGTAGGGCTAACCCTAACTCTAACCCTAGACTACGAGGTAGGGCTAACCCTAACTCTAACCCTAGACTACGAGGTAGGGCTAACCCTAACTCTAACCCTAGACTACAAGGAAGGGCTAACCCTAACTCTAACCCTAGACTACGAGGAAGGGCTAACCCTAACTCTAACCCTAGACTACGAAGTAGGGCTAACCCTAACTCTAACCCTAGACTACGAAGTAGGGCTAACCCTAACTCTAACCCTAGACTACGAAGTAGGGCTAACCCTAACTCTAACCCTAGACTACGAGGTAGGGCTAACCCTAACTCTAACCCTAGACTACGAAGTAGGGCTAACCCTAACTCTAACCCTAGACTACGAAGTAGGGCTAACCCTAACTCTAACCCTAGACTACGAGGAAGGGCTGTGGGTCCAGATCAGGGAGCAGAATTGGACCGCAGCAGGAACCAGCCATATCTGAGACCAGAAAACAGAACACAAAGAAAAGTTCTTAACAGTAACACAGTTAGGAAGCAGACCTACGTTATGCTCTTTATGGGCTTCAGTGGAGGCTGATGGAGGTAGAAATCGGAGGTTCATTGCATTTACATTTACATTTATTGCATTTAGCAGACACCTTTATCCAAAGCGACTTACAACAAATACATTTGTTTAAGTTAGTGAATTCTCTATGGGACGGAATGAGGCTGGTGGGGGTAGAAATCGGAGGACGGGCTCATTGTAATGCATGGAATGGAATGAGGGATGGCATTCCATGCATCAGCCCGTCCTCCGATTTTCTACCTCCACCAGCCTCCACTTATGGGGTCAATTGGGCGTCAAATAAATAACGTCCTGATTGCCTTTGTGGGGATTAAGGACGGGCAGAGGACAGCTAATGAGAAGGGTACAATGAGCCGAAAAGTGAGGAAGGATGAAAAAATAAAAGGAAGTTTCTTTTTTTTTTCTCTCTCTTTTTTTTTTTTTTTACAAGGTGCAGCTAAAACCAGAATACACTGAGAAAAACACTCCCAAACTCAAAGAACAAAAGTTCATTCTCCTTCGATTTATTGAACGAACCTTTTTTTTTTTTTTTTCTCTTTTCGGCTGTCGCTTCCTTCTAATGGAGCATAAGGAGAGGCCGGTTGACGTATCTTAATTTATGCTATCTAACTTTCCACATAAAACACAAGTCTATCTCCATTATAGAGAGGCCATGTTTAAGCCCCTTGCAGTGCAAACTGTATCCACGGTGGTAGGGTGCTGTCTTCTATCTGTGAGAACCAGGGGCCAGGGTTCCATCTGGAAGTTATTGGTGGGGGGGGGGATCTGGCCGTGCCTCTCTCCCCTGCACCGTGCTGCCCTTCCCTCTGTCCTCCTATAATCCCGTATGAGAGCCGCTTGGGCTGGGCAGGCCCACTCCGACTCCCATCCACTCTGACAGGGCTTAACTGGGCTGCCTTGTAAAAAAAAGACCCCCGGCCCCCTCTCTTCCTCTCCCTCCTCTCCCTCTCTCTCTCTCTCTCTCTCTCTCTCTCTCTCTCTCTCTCTCTCTCTCTCTCTCTCTCTCCCTCTCTCCCTCTCTCCCTCTCTCCCTCTCTCCCTCTCTCTCTCTCTCTCCCTCTCAGAACACGCTTTAAATACTTGAGGGGGGATTTAATATCAAGTCCATTACGGCCCATTCTGGAGCCTTGTAAATAGTCAATTAGTGGATGATTCTGATTTGATCCACATGCGGCAAAATCCGCTGTGGAAAGAGGAGGTCGGAGGGGGGGAGAGGAGGGGGGGGGGGTGGACCCGAATGGTTTGAATGTTTGGTTCCAGCCCTTGCCAGTGTTGAAGTGGTCAAAGATACCATGGAGGGGGGAGAGGAGGTGATGCATGGGTGAGTGGGTGGGTGGGGGGGGGGCAGAGTGGGGGGGCGATGGTGGGGGGGAGCAGAGTAGGGGGGCAATGGTGGGGGGGAGCAGAGTAGGGGGGGCGATGGTGGGGGGAGCAGAGTAGGGGGGGCGATGGTGGGGGGGGAGCAGAGTAGGGGGGCGATGGTGGTTCTCAGCTCCATCTGAGAACCTCCAAGCATCTGCACCAGGAGAGGCTGTTGGAGGTAGACATCGTAGGATCTGTGTGTTTGATACCATGCCTCATTCTGTTCCATGCATTACAATGAACCCATCCTCTGATGTCCACCATCGCATCGTTACACATTTATGTGAAGTAACACGAAAGCCGCTGTGCTCAAGGTTACCTTTTCCAGGTGTGTTCCCCTACCAGAGACCATGGGAAGTGGTCCTCTATGGCTCAGTGTGGTCCTCTGTGGCTCAGTTGGTAGAGCATGGCGCTAACAACGCTTTGGTTGTGGGTTTGATTCCCGCTGGGACCATATATACTGAAATGTATGCACTCACTGCAATGTAAGTCTCTTTGGATAAAAGCGTCAGCTAAATGGCGTATATATATAACTGCAGCGGAGGGGAGTAGACTAGGAGGACTCTCAACCTTCTTCTACACGGGGGGGGCAGGGGAGTATGTGTGGGAGGAAGGGGGGGGGGCTGACTGGGCTAATGGAGGTGGTGGTGTGGGAGGGAATGGGGTTGTGGGTTCAAGTCTCTGGTGCTGGGACACTTAGCTGTGGCAGTGTCCTCTTGATCAAAGGTACATCTGGTTGCCTCTAGTAAAAAAAAAAAGAGAAAAAAAAGAAAAGAGGAAACCCCACAGTATAAAACTGGGCCCCAACATTACTAAGTGGCTTTGGATAAAAGCATCCGTAAAATAAATAAATAATAAAATAATCATAATTGTATTGGGAGAGCTCCCTGGATTAGGCCTTTTGGTGAGGAGATGGCAGATGGATTAAGTTTTTGATCCCGCCAGACCAAGTCCAGGCCTAAGAACTTGATCGTAGAGGGGGTGGCAGCGAAACACAGGGCAACAAACAAGCAACAGAAAACCAGAAGAACAAGAAATCCCCTCCCTGCTCCAGAATTTCTGCTCTAATTGGCCTTCCGACCAATCAAGGCCTAGCGCTTTCGCGTTCCCATCCAGAATACGTCAATGAAATATGCACATGTTGTTTTGGGGGGGAAAGCAGGCCCTCGTTACAGATACTGTTGTGGCGGTGGAGGAGCCTTTGATGAATACAGACGCATGGTCCGCAAATGACCTAATCTTTCTGTGTTGCTGGCAGCTCAGATTAAAGCCAGTGGACGCTTAAGTTTTTGTATCTATCTGTGTGTGTGTGTGTGTGTGTGTGTGTGTATGTCTGTGTGTGTGTGTGTGTGTGTATTGTGAGTGTGTTGGAATTTGAGTCCACATGGGTGTGACATTGTTCATG
>NW_028153233.1:81755-86755 GCF_951799395.1 Argentina silus
GGTGTTTTCCACTCTCACCTGCAAGTGAGTGGCGGGGTGTGGGTGGGGTGTGGGGGGGGTTAGTGTCACACAGCCTACGAGTGGGTGGGGGGGTCTGGATGGAATTGTGGGGAGGAGGGGGGGGGGGGGGTTGCAAGTGGCTTGTATTGGGGTGTGGTTGATGGCGTGGCGGGGCAGAGTTAAAGGCTGCACCCTCCAGTCCCTGTCATCTATGATGCCCCCATGTTTATACCCCCCCCCCCCCCCCCCCCCCCCCCCCCGCCCACACACACACACACACACACACACACACACACAACGATGACCACAAATGCGCCTTGTATCGGAAATAGAAATGCGACAATTTTAGCGTCACAGCCTGGGATGAGAATCCCCTTACTTGTTAGATCGCTGGGACATAAGGCCTGATTCAGCCCCACACAATTTGATCCCATTAACTCTAATGGTGGGAAATGTAGGGAGTGCGCAATTCCAAAAACAGCTGCTGTTTGTCAGATAAAGAGTCATTTCCATCAGCCATTACATGCAGATTGTACCGGAACACGACTGCCTGCCCATGAAATGACTCTATAATGGAATATCGATATCCACTTATGCTTTCCTCTTGAGGATCGAGTGGTTATGTTGTCGGTTGCATACGTGTTATAGAGCCTACCCACAATTGGAGATATTGTTGTATCGTTCGTCAAAAATTAATGTGTGTGTGTGTGTGTGCCCCCCCCACACACACACACACACGCACATACCCACACCCACAGACAGACACACACACACACACACACACACACACCATAAAAGTATAGAATCTCAATCTCTGAAGTTTGAAATGGGTCAGCAACAACAGACACCTGGGCCACCCCCAGAGCCACTAAGCCCAGGCCCAGGAGTCCACTCCTCACAGGGGGGGGGGGCGGGTGGACAGACTGGAAGATCTGGGGATTAGCTCCAGAAAAGCGGTTGCAAATCTCCGTCTAAGATGTTTGTCCTCTTTTAAGTCTCCGACGGGACCTCTGAGCTTCACCTCCAGCTGATGCCCCTGACCAGATCATGTGTTTAGTTGGCCAAATAGGATCACCACCCAGTGGTGATTGGCAGGTTAGCTAAACGAGAGGGGGGCTTCCTGATGGGTGATTACGTGCCTCAAGAAAGCCCCGGAGAGAGGGAAGCACAAGACAACCTTGTTTGTCATTTAGCATGCTTAAGTCAGACAAAGCCCCATATCATGCTAATTATAAAAATAAAAACACTAGTGGAGCAGGTGGGATTAGCCTAGCATTAGCATATCTGGAAGCTCACTGGTTCCCATTAGCTGCTCGCGCTACATGGAGGCTGTCTTTAAAGAGGAACGGAACCTCGGAGAGGGCTGATAGAGGGCTGGTGAGATGTTGGAGACAATGGTTTCAGCGAGGAAGACCATATATGGGCAGAATGTTTCACCCTGAACATAACCACAGTATGTCTAAAACAGGGGAGGCTGGTGGAGGTAGAAATTGGAGGAAAGGCTCATGGTAATGCATGGAGTGGAATGATAATATAATATATATAACATTTATCTGACGCTTTTATCCAATGTAACTTACATTGCAGTGAGTGCATACAATTCAGTATATATGGTCCCAGCAGGAATCAAACCCACAACATAAGCGTTGTTAGCGCCATGCTCTACCAACTGAGCCACAGAGGACCACACTGAGCCATAGAGGACCACTTCCCATGGTCTCTGGAGGGGAACACACCTGGAAAAGGTAACCTTGAGCACAGCGGCTTTCATGTTCTTCACATATACGGATGCTCATAGTAATGCATGCAGTGAAATGAAGTATCAAATGCATTACAACGAGCCCGTCCTTCCGAGCATGGTAGGTCATATATCAAGTTAGAACATCCCTTTACGGAACTCACACGACAAAACAATGACACCTTCCCCATTAAAAAGCTGTCACAATGAACAAGACAATGACTGCCTTTGTCTTTACCTCGTCACAATGCTCAAGTTAACATGACATTCCTCTGTTAACAGGCGCCACGTTAACAGAGGAATGTCAAGCAGTTTTGTCTGCTCATGCATTTGCTTTTAATAGAAATAAACTCAAAATACAGCACAAAAAAACAAATAGTAATGTAGAAACAACTCAATTGAAGAGAAAACATACTTAATAGTCTGATAAGTGGAAGTGTGCCTGCAGCTCCTTGATTCTTCTCATAAAAAAATTGTCAGGTGTCATTAACACCCTTATCTAAGAGCAACATACATTTGCAGCGGTCTTGTCACGATACCAACATTTTGACTTCGATCCCGAAACTAGCTTAAGTATCACGATCTCGGTTCTTAAACGATAACCACGGCAAAAAGAAAGACGTCAGGCGAAGTAAAATAATATCTTATTAAATAACATAACGTGGAACTCGAAATTCATAGGCCCACTGTCTCTGTCACACCGTAGCCATGAAGTCTGTTAACCAATCAGAGTCAAGGATGTCATGGCATGGGACAGGAAAGGAGACGATCCCTCTCCTGCCCTGGATAGTAGCCTATTTTGCTGTCCAGTCTCAAAGCTGCTACAACCTAAGATACTGACTCCTGTGTCATGGAAGGTCAATGAGGGGCATGTTTATGTGAAGTGACATTACTGACATGACCAAAACTCCTCTACATCTCAATGAAAGGGGGGATTTGCACAGCAGCAAGAAGCGGCAGGAACAGTGTGATTCTGCAATAGTGCAGGTGTCCACGTAGTGCAAATGGATTGAACCTGGTCCCATACACGTCTCTACTCTAAGGTTTCGTGTATTAAAGTCCCTAGGGGCTGGGACAGGTGTCCCAGGTGTCCTAAGACCAGGACAGGTGTCCCAGGAACCCTCCTTAGCTCCAGTGTCCTGCCAAGCAGCAGTAACAGCGTGATTTTGCAATCGTGCAGGTGCCCACATACTGCAAATGAATGGAATCCTGTCCCATTACACGTCTCTGGTTTCTCAGGGGGTGAGGGTTAGGTGCCAGGTGTCCCAAGGCCAGGCCAGGTGTCCTAGGAACTCTCCTTAGCCCCAATGCCCTGCCTAGAAGCCGCGTAGCAAGCGTCCTAAGCCGAGGTAGGAAGGTAAACAAGGGGATCTGGGTGTTCAGATAGGGTTAGTAAGACTCTTAGTAGGTGATTTGTCAGTTCATCCCCTGGTGGCTTAGGAGGCCACGAAGAACCTGGTGTGACGTGTCCTCAACTGGCTTGCCGGTCGGAGCAGGTGTCTGTTTGCACACGGAAAGCCGAGTCCCTGTCCTTAGAACGGGTTATCCTCAGGATCATCCGATGACAGCGTCTTTGAGACCACGCCCTTTTGCTTACAGCTGGTATTAAGCGGGTACTTAGTTCCAAAGCACTGGGTGTAAAAGCGCTGTTACGTAATCACTGTGCATTAAAAAGGCTTCAATGACTCAAGCATCACTTTGTGCCATTTAGCAGCAGGTAGTTAGTTTTTACCCAAAAGTACCCCTTGTTACCACATAATTACCTCTTTTTTTTTCTTTTTCTTTTTTTTAAGGTTATTTTTGGGAGTGGGGCAGTCCTACTCTTGTATATTTTTTCAGTTTTTTTTATTGGACAGAGACAGAAAAGAAAGACAGGAAAGTAAGGAGGAGAGGGTATGTCAGCAGGGCGTGGGCCGGATTCTAACCCATGCCTAAATGGGCATATGTGTGCACTGTAGACCGTGGTGCTAGACCACTGGACCACCCCAGACCGTGGTGCTAGACCCCTGGACCACCCCAGACCGTGGTGCTAGACCCCTGGACCACCCCAGACCGTGGTGCTAGACCCCTGGACCAACCCAGGCCACACCAAACAGTTTCTTAGTAAATACTGGGGAAAACACCAGCTGAAACAGGGCTGTAAAACAAAGGGTTACTGTTTAAGGTAAATTAAGGGTTAATCATATCAGGAAATCTCATCTCATCTTATTGTCTTTCTGTGTTATGGATGGAAAACAAAAGTGACAGGATCGTAGTGTCTGATTGGCCACAGGGTGAGCTGGGGCAGAACAAGACACACAGAGACCCATAGATAAGAGGAGTCACTGTGCCGATCCCAGGGTGGATGCGTGAAAGGTACCACCTTTAACTCATTTAATGCCGAGGGTGAATAAAGTCGCCCAAATGGTCATCATTCTAAATTTTTTATGCCATTTAGCCTCTATTCTAGAGTGGGAAGGTGACTTTATTCACCAAAAAAATGCATAAATGATGATGCTTCATTTTTGTAGCCAATCAAAATACTGTTGCTAGGCAAACACCACATAGAACACTTGGCACTCTAGGTGGTGAGGGTTCCGGAATGCTTTGGCAGTTGGTGAGTTGTGAGGCATTCGCTGAACGATGCAGGTAGAGGGAGAGCAGTGCCACAGGTGAGGGAGCTGAGGCCACACAGTGAAGGCTGGTGGAGGAACACCCATTCCTCATTCCGTTCCATTCATTACAATGAGCCGTCCTCCGATTTCTACCTCCACCAGCCTCCCCTGAAGGAGCACACAAAGGTGCTTGCATACATACTATGCAGGCCCATGCTCTGAGTAGGAGTGAACTGGCCTCTTATCAGTGATACGGTTGGACGCCACCCAGGCTCTGAAAGAATGAGCGCTATGGTAACTGTGTAATGGGTGTGTGTGTGTGGTTACTGCTGGCTGGAGAAACACGTTTTTACGTCATCCGCTGATGGGACTTTAAATGCCCTGTGTGTGTGTGTATATGTGTGTGTGTGTGTGTGTGTGTGTGTGTGTATGTGTATATGCGTGTGTGTGTATGCGTGTGTGTGTGTGTGTATGTGTGTGTGTGTGTGTGTGTGTGTGTGTGTGCGTGCGCGCGTATGTGCGTGTGTGTGTGTGTGTGTTTTAGTCTTAGTCCTTAGTCTGTGTGTGGTCACTGTACGTGTGACGGCATGATTACAAGAGTATGAAACAGTGGGGGAGGAAATCGTAACACAGGGCTCATTCTGACGCTCGGAACGGAACTGAGGAAT
>NW_028153233.1:89255-99255 GCF_951799395.1 Argentina silus
TTAGCACCGTTCTAGAACCCAAGGACACTTCACAATGACGTAACCAAGGAACCGTTTAGCACCGTTCTAGAACCCAAGGACACTTCACAATGACGTAACCAAGGAACGGGTTAGCAACGTTCTAGAACCCCAACGACACTTCACAATGACGTAACCAAGGAACGGTTTAGCACCGTTCTAGAACCCCAAAGACACTTCACAATGACGTAACCAAGGAACGGTTTAGCACCGTTCTAGAACCCCAAAGACACTTCACAATGACGTAACCAAGGAACGGTTTAGCACCGTTCTAGAACCCCAAAGACACTTCACAATGACGTAACCAAGGAACGGTTTAGCACCGTTCTAGAACCCCAACAACACTTCACAATGACATAACCAAGGAACGGTTTACAGAGTCAACAAGTAGACAAGGGAATGAACAGTGATACAGGATGCATACAAGTATGGACAGAAAAGAAGGGTAAAAGAAAGAGGACAAGCCCACTTTACCAGTAAACATCCTGGTCCCAGTACCCTGGACACTGGCCAAAAGGAGCAGCTTAGACACTGCCTATTGACACTGGCAGTGACCCTATTAATAAGTCAGTGGCAGACAAGCTTATGTGTTGCACAGTTGAATATGTCTAAAAGCGATTGAACAGTGAATCTAAATCTTGTCCTGGCTTCACCATGAATGTAAGCCAACCATTGAGTGGATTAATGAGTGCAAATGGGCATACATAGGCATGCTATAAAGTGAGAGACCCAAATCCAATCAAATCCAATCCAATCACAACTTTATTGGTCCATCTGTTTCCAAACATATGCCTCCTGCTCTGACCTCAACACCCCCAGATAGACAACAACAAGAACAACAACAATATACATGTGTGTGTTATCCGAAAGGTCTAGGACACAGGCTGGTTCGTGTAGTTTGTGTTCCAAGGCAATCCACTGACACCTAGAGGAGGAGGATGGTACTGCAGCCACAACAGTCCTACAGTACCAAGAGCAGGGGAGGCTTGTGGAAGTAGAAATCGGAGGACGGGCTTATTGTAATGGAATTGCATGGAATGGAATGAGGAATGGTATCAAACACTGACACTGATATTCTGTACAAGCCTGCACTTACTTACTCCTGGTCTCTTATGTTAAACAAGTCTCATATAATTGTGTGCATCATAAAAAAGGAATAGAAGCAAATAGACAGATGGAGGACAGATACTGTAGATAGATCGATAGATAGATAGATAGATAGATAGATAGATACTGTAGATAGATACAGTAGATAGATAGAGAGATAGATAGATAGATAGATAGATAGATAGATACTGTAGATAGATACAGTAGATAGATAGATAGATAGATAGATAGATAGATAGATAGATCGATAGATAGATCGATAGATAGATACTGTAGATAGATAGATAGATAGATAGATAGATAGATAGATAGATAGATAGATCGATAGATAGATAGATACTGTAGATAGATAGATAGATAGATAGATAGATAGATCGATCGATAGATAGATAGATAGATACTGTAGATAGATACAGTAGATAGATAGATAGATAGATAGATAGATAGATAGATATATAGATATATAGATAGACAGATAGACAGATAGACAGATATATAGATAGATAGATAGATAGATCGATAGATAGATCGATAGATAGATCGATAGATAGATCGATAGATAGATCGATAGATAGATTGATAGATAGACAGATAGACAGATAGATAGATAGATAGATAGATAGATAGATAGATAGATCGATCGATAGATAGATAGATAGATACTGTAGATAGATAGAGAGATAGATAGATAGATAGATAGATCGATAGATAGATAGATAGATACTGTAGATAGATACAGTAGATAGATAGATACTGTAGATAGATACAGTAGATAGATAGATAGATAGATAGATAGATAGATAGATAGATACTGTAGATAGATACAGTAGATAGATAGATAGATAGATAGATAGATAGATACTGTAGATAGATACAGTAGATAGATAGATAGATAGACAGCCAGACAGCCAGCCAGCCAGCCAGATAGATAGAAGCCTTGGCACAAGGTTAGCTTGGGGAGGTAGCGCTCCTACGGCAAGGCTACTCATCAGCCAGCCGAGGTTCGCCCACGCGTGGGCGCTCAGTGGCGTAGCACGCTAATGTGCATACCACATAATCGCAAGGTTCCCGGTTCGATTCCGACCCTCGACACGTCTTGCATGTCATCCCTCCCTCTCTCTCTCTCTCCCATCCTTCCTGTCAAGCTCTACTGTCTCTCTCCCAATAAATCAGAAATGCCCTAAAAAAATAAATAAAAAAAAACATATTCAGTTTACACAGGCGTAGGAATTCTTCCACAGCACTTCAATATCATTTTTTTTCCACAGCCAACAACAACCCGTATGTTAGTACAGTACGCCCTACCTGTGGTGTGACTGCACAGGAATGAGTAGCTTAAGATAGGACGAGGAGCAAACACACACAGGGTGGACAGAACTCATTAAGACGTTGATGCATGACGGCCCATTTGTCTTGATCAGTGAGTTGACACAGCCCGGTCCAGGGTGAATAGGTGTGCGTAAAAATGCCCTGGAGCAACCGCCCCACCTTCCGTGCTTGTTTTTCCATTAGCGGCAAAGCAGCCAACACACACACAGACACACACACACACACACACAGAGACACACACACACACACACACACACACACACACAGACACACACACCTGCAAACACACACACACCTGCAAACACACACACACACACACACACACACACACACACACACACAGCCTTTAAGGCCTCTCAGTCTCCACTCCCTTGTTTGCTCTGCAGATTATTCTCCTGGCTTCTGCCCGTGTTGTTTGTGTGAGAGTGTGTATTTGTGCTCTGGGTGAGAGAGTGCAAGTCTCCTTTGTTCAAGTGACAGTGTGTGTATTTGGGGAATCCCTCCGCTTTCCCCTGCATGCTTCGGAGGTTAACACCCATTATGCGATTGGCAGCTGAACAATTTTCTTGCTCCAGTTCTCTGAAACCCACAGTGGCGGTGGGGAAGAAGGTACCCAGGGGTGGCCAGGTAAGGACTGCGATAACAGGGTAAAAAAACTGACCTCTGGGGCACTGTATGTATGTACCCACACACACACACGCACACACACAGACGCGTGCACACACACACACACACACACACACACACACAGACACACTCTCACACACACACAGACACACACACACACACACACACACACACACACACACACACGCTATTTAGCAGACACATTTGTTACATTTGTTACATATTTTAAACATACGGCCTCACGGGAATCAAACCCACAACCTTAGCGCTGCTAGTGCCATGCTACACCAACACACACAGGACCGCCTGTAGGTACATGTAGGTAGGTGTAGGTACATGTAGGTAGGTGTCACTGCCGGAAAGAGAAGCCCGACAGGCACACAGCCGGGTTTCCCTCAGGCGGGACACAGAGGCCTCCACATCAGCACCCAGGGAGGATTGGCCCGGGGTTGGGGGGCGTGGCCCGGCGAGGACATGGCAAGAACACTAGCAGGCTCTCAATCTCTCATACTGTGCTCTCTGGTGAGCAGCACTCCACACACACGCACACACACACACACACACACACACACACACACACACACACACACACACACACACACACACACACACACACACACACACACACACACACACACACACACACTCAGAGGGTTCTCCACAACTATGTCAGAGTGTCGCTGCACCGCCATTCTGTAAACATGTCAAGGCAAATTAAACAATATGTTTGGTAATGATAGAGTAACTATCTTTGATCGCCAACGACGACATCGTCGATAAAAATGAAAGCGAAAGTGAAAACGTGGATGATGTTCCTCAGTGGGTTCAGCGTTTTAGGGGTGTTTTTTTGCGCAGTTTGACATGAATAAATGCAAGTCGGGTTTTGATAATGCAATCCAGTGCCAAGCTGTTCAGAAATCCTGGGGAGAACCCTGCATTGCACACAGCAGGCAGGGGAAGAGGAGGAGTAGGAGGAGGAGGAGGAAGAGCTGGAGGAGGGCCTTCGCCCACGACCTAGCGTGACTCAGCCACATTAGCCATCCCTTTTGTCATCTAAGCAAACAGTGGCGAGGGGGCCGGATGACGGAAATCAAAGATCGAGCAAACATCACTCAGAGAGTGTGAGCTGCCAGTGTCACGACCAGCACACATCCAAATAGACTCCCAAGGCCGTCTCTGCTCCCGGTCCCAGTCCACTCGTCACCACAGTGGCACCCGGAGCAAACCGGACCAGACCAGACCAGAAAACCGGACCAGACTGGCTTTTTTTTTCCAGTCCCTCAGAACATGTTTTTTTTTTATTTATTTTTTTACGGTAGATGGTGCTGGGATGACCCTGTTGAAATAGGCAAGTAAGGGTCCAGGGAGGGTTGTGGTGGGGGGGTTGGGGGGCGTGCCGTACCCATAGAATCGTAAGTATGGGCTCATTGTAATGCATGGACCGTTAGCACTGAGAGGCAGTGGTTGGGTTGGTGAGTGAGTGTTGATGCTATTTCATCACCAGGGAAACCCCCCCCCCCACCACAACCCTCCCTGGACCCTTACTTGCCTGTTTCAACACTTACCAACCTCTTCAGCTCCTTTATCTACCAAATCCCCATTCAGAGTGGAGGGCTTTAGGGTGAAGGAGTCAAACACTACACATTTAATAACCAGAACAATGACCAGGGCCCACTCTTCATGTCCGCCCTGTTTTGTCCCGTGTGGGCTTTAGAGACGGCACCTAAAATTGGTCCTGCTTGTCCTAGAGGAGGCTCTAGACCTCGCAAACAGGTGTCTTCATATTGTCCTGGACGTGGGAGGGAACGTTCAAGAGTACACAAAGCCTGCACAAACAATCCAATTGGCGACCATTTGACCATTGTGGACGGTAAGATGCAGTTGATTTACCAGTCAATGAGAGAGGGACGGGCGCTGTCTGGAGTGGAGTGTCTGGAGAGGTCCAGGGAGTTGAGGGAAGAGTGAGGGGGGGGGGGCTGTATCAGTCTTGTCGGACAGGTCGTCAGGGCCAATGAGGTTTAGTGAAACAGACTGCAGGGGCTGACAAAGGCGGTGTGTGAGCGTGTCTGTGACACCTTCTTCTGGGGGAGGAGGGCAATTAAGACTGTAGAGTAATCAGTGCACACACACACACACACGCACATACGCACACACACATACACACACACGCACGCGCACACACACACACACACACACACACACACACACACACACACACACACACACACACACACACACACACAGGCACAGACACACACGCGCACACCCGCAGAGAGGTCGCTCAGTGCACGCAAAGGCACACACACACACACACACACACACACACACACACACACACACACACACACACACACACACACACACACACACACACACACAGACAGACACACAGACACACAGACACACACACACACACACACACACACACACACACACAGAGGTCCCTCTGCTGAAGGCTGCTAATTGGACACATAACTGCTAAGGGCACAACGGGGGTGCGTGGAGCTTGACGCCCAAAAACTGGGTCACGGCTGAAAGCCAAAAGAAAAGACAACGATGACGCAATCTTCCTGCATACAAACGAAGGCCTCTCTGCTCTAAGGGGTGGTGGGGGGGTGGAGGGGATGGTGGAGGGGGGGTCATCTCCAAGCCCTTCACACTACCACAACAGCCAGTGAATACTAAGATCGCCGTTGTATTGTGCTTTAATCAACTCACTGTAGCGAAAAACAAGGGAGGCCTCTTCATTCCTGACAGATGAATCGCCTAACACAAACAAGTCCTACTTGGCCCCGGTTTAGGATAGAATACAGGGACTGGGGGGGATGTTGTAGTAGCATAGCATAGCATAGCATAGCATAGCATAGCATAGCATAGCAAGGAAACAGCACTTTGGGTGTTCTTTGACAAGAGACATGGGGAGGTTAGGGTAGTCCAGCTGACTAGTGAGTGTGTGAGTGTATGTGTGTGTGTGTGTGTGTGTGTGTGTGTAGGTGTGTGTGTGTGTGTGTGTATCTGTAGATGTGTGTGTGTTTGTGTATGTGTGAGAGAGAGAGTGTGTGTGTGAGTGTGTGTGTGTGTGTGTGAGTGTGCTTGTGGTGTGTGTATGTGTGTGTGTGTGTGTGCTTGTGGTGTGTGTATGAGAGAGTGTGTGTGTGTGAGTGTGAGTGTGCTTGTGGTGTGTGTATGTGTGTGTATGTAGGGAAGTTGGAAATTCAACTGGGCACAGCCACCTTGATCTCCACCTCTCTGTGTAGGCGTGTTTGTGTGGTGTGTGTGTGTGTGTGAGTGTGTGTGTGTGTGTGTGCGCACACGCGCGTGCGTGTGTGTGTGTGTTGTTAGTGTATACGCACAGAGTACGCAAGCGGCATTTTCCGTTCATACAGCTGGCCAGGGAGTCAGGACTCCCCTAAACCCGCCCTTTGTGTTCCTCTCAATAACCGTGTTTGTCTTGTCATTATCCCCTGGCTTCAGCTCCTTGTGGGCTCCGTGCCGACCGCCTACAGCCACGCCCTGCCCTGCTCTGTGCTGCGCTGCGCTATGCTATCCCACCGGCTGATGTATGGCTCCTGGAGCCCTCAGGGATTCGACTTGGCGGCAGTTATCGACATGTTTTCTTTCTCTTGTGGCAACCCTTTCCCTTTTCCCCCTCTCCTCTACGCCCCCTCTCCAGTTGAACAGCACTAAAGCAAACATTGACACAGAGAGGCAGGGAGGGGATAGAGGGGGAGGTGTGTGTGTGTGTGTGTGTGTGTGTGTGTATAGGGGGGGGGTGGTCAGGGTGTAAGAGGCCCATGTCAGATCTGCCAATGTGGGACACCCCCAAACCAACCCTCCCCCCCCCCCCCCCATCCCCCCATCCAGAATCTGGGAGCACCAGGAATTCCTGTCTGTCCACAACACAGCCCACCCATGGGGAACACCAGGAGTGACCCCTAAACATTGAACTCCCCTAAATATAGCTCTGGGTTTCACATACGCCCTCCACATCAGAAGGTGTTCAATCTGCTGGCTTAACCCCCCCCCCCCCCCCTGAAAAAAACAAACACTCATTCCGACACTTGTCCGCATCTAAAAATCATAACCATTCAGTCCGATGAACGTGCTGGGGGGACAAATTAGGCCGAGGGACGGAGATGCTATAAGCGTCTGGAGCACGGAGGACCCTTATTCACACACATTTGCGTCAAAAGGCGGGCAGGCGGAGAGAGAGAGAGAGAGAAAGAGCAAGTGGCGCGTGACGGAGAGAGGGAGGGCGTGAAATGACAACGCGGGTTTCCTTGCGCTTTTCCCCCCCCTCCAACCCCCACCCCCTCCACGACCTCACGGGTCATCTTCTCCGTCTCCTCTTCGTCCGACGACATCATGAGATCATGGGACGATGCAGTGTCTGGGTGGAGGAACGACAGGCGAGGGCTTAGAGAGGGAGAGGGGAGAGAGAGAGAGAGGGAGAGAGAGGGAGAGAGAGAGAGAGGGAGAGAGGGAGAGACAGAGACAGAGAGAGGGAGAGAGGGAGAGAGGGAGAGAGAGGGAGAGGGAGAGAGGGAGAGAGGGAGAGAGGGAGAGAGGGATGAGGATGAGGATGAGCTAATGAAGGACAGGCTGTGAGAGCATGTACTCCGACACGGGTCACGGGTCACGGGCTGGAGACGAGGTATAGGCCGGCGTGGAATGGTTCAATTTAGCGAAGATTCTGACTCTGATTCTGATTCTGACGCAAAGGGATTCTGATTCTGACATAGGCCTATCAACTCAAGGGCTCAGGTAGTATATGACTGCAGTGAAATCACAGAAACATACGTTTAATAAGACTGACACAGGGGAGGGAGCTGTGGATATTTCCTCGGTTTTTACAGTTTTGTCTACTCCTTTTAGTATTTGCTTGATGATTTTGCCAATAGAGCTTTTGTTGTGGATTGTAATACAAGGTTCCTCAAAACCCAAGACGGTTTCTTCTTCGACTTCTTAAAGGGGAAATCTGAGATTCAAACAATAACAAAGTGGTCTCCCCGCCACTTTTCTGGTAAACAGCTGAGGGACAGGGATGTAGACATGTAACCACTCTCAAATACACAGACAGAGCTATGGGTGCAAGGACTTACCAAAATGATAGTTATACGTTTTAAAGCTATACAGTGTTTGTATACAATGACATTGTTTACAAAGAATGGCGTAAACAAGTTATATTTTGGGTTCAGACAGTTGAACTAAAATTATGATGCATTTCTAAGTTACATTCTTCAAGAATCAATGGCTATACATCAATAATTTAAAAGTCCAAAAATAGATGTACCATTCCCAGATTGGCCCTTTAAGGCAACGCTTTCAGCCTTAACATGGGACAGACTGCCCTCTACTGGCAACCGAGACAAACAGAGCTGGGGTGATGAAATGATGTGCTGTTTTTCATTGAAACAGAAAATGTACTGGGAAATATAACTATTATTTTTTGGTGATTAGTATTGAATTAAAGTGTCTCATGATTCCACAGGGGATGGGTCACAAAAGTGGCATCACACAAAAATAACACTATACTGTAGCCTTCATTCATTATTGTTCCTGTTTGTAACTGGTTCTTGTATTGTATATTTGTTTTATTTTATTTATTTTATCTTATCTATGTAAATCAGGGCCCTGCTGGAAAGGAGAGTCTGGTCTCTCAGTCAAGTTTCCCTGAATAAATAAAGTTTAAAGAAAGAATAACTGGCAGGACGACACCAACACCATTGGTCAACCGCAACGGGGACAAATAAAGTCAAATATCAACGCTGGTTTAGTCCATGTCTCTGGAATGAATCTCAGTGGTATTCAGATGAGCTTGTACAGTATTTACACTAGTTAAATTAAAAAGCACCCTGAAATTGGAAGATGATCAAATGCATATCCAGGACAATGGACACGCTTAATACATTTCAGTGTGAAGCCTTTATCAAGGTTCCACTGAATTTCTAGGATTCACCTCTTCATAATATACCACACACAGTACAATCTGATTTGTAGATTTTCATCAGACAAGACAAAAAAACGCACTGACAAAAACCCCATGCCAGGGTCTACCTATTGGCAGCAAATGCACTGGTGTCAGTTTTCACACACACAATACACACTCCCAATCCATGTCCCTTTCCAAACACGCTCCCCAACAAAGGCAGACACACACTTCCTGAGCTGTGCTTTCACTGTACCACACAAAATCAAAGAGCCCCAGGTTTCTCTGGCTGCGATTGGAAACAGTCATCCCTCCCCCCCCCCCCCTCCCCCCCACACACAACAACAACAAAGGCTTCTGGGAAGGCAAACACGGAGCAAGGCACGGAATTGTGGGGGGACAATACTCCAGAGGAGTGCCTTTAAGGTGACACCTGCTGCGGTACTCCCAGCAGCCTTTGTGTTTGCGGACCAGGGCCGCCGGTGTGGGACAAGACTCGGGCAGAGAGACAAAAGGCAAAGGCAGAGCGCTTAGCTGCTTTTGTGTGAAGCGAGTCGCCCTTGTTTGTTTGCTTTGGAGGTGTCCTCCCAGCTCCTCCTGCAACTCTGCATTGTTGGGGCGCCCACGGCCATTGTCTGCTGACACGAAGGGCTTAGAGGGGGGGGGGGAGAGGAGGAGAGGAGGAGGGGAGACGCCGATGCCTGAGTGAGACTGCACTGTCACCCCCCCCCCACACACCTATAATAGGCATCATATGTATACACTAAAATTAGTCCTACACTCTTTTCCAACAGCTTTTATATATATATATATATATATATATAAATAAGGTGTAACACCTTTGAAAATGATTGACAAATCAAACAGAACAAGTTTCCATTCATTCCATTGGCGAGCCACATGTTAATAACCTCGTCCCCAGGCTATTGGGCACAGCACACACATAAGCCTTGAATAACAACAACTCAAACCTGGCCTTAGTCGTCGTAG
>NW_028153233.1:101755-129255 GCF_951799395.1 Argentina silus
CCCCTAGACTCTGGAGCGACGTGCCTGAGGATATTAGGCTTGCAAGATCAGTATTTTCTTTGAAATCTCTTCTTAAAACTCATTTTTGTAGACATGCCTTGGTTTTAGTGTGTTTTCCTACTGATATTTAGATTTTATCTGCACATTTGTAAAACAGTTTGTAACACCGTTTTGAAAGGTGCTATAAAAATAAAGCTTATTATTATTATTACTATTATTATTATTATTATTATTATTATTATTATTATTATTATTACTATTATTACTGTTACTATTATTACTGTTATTATTATTACTGTTATTACTATTATTATTATTACTGTTATTATTATTACTGTTATTACTACTGGATGTCTGAATAACTGCACAGAACAGGGAAAAAGAGTGCGCAAAAGTGCACAGCGGGAGGAAGTGAGGTCATACCTGCGCCGTTTGCGGGATTTACGACGGGGTGTCAGCGAGCAAACACTGCCTCAGCCGCTTGAACGCCACTGTCCGCAGCAGCCAGGGGCAATCGACCAATCAAATCCCTTCATCCCCCTTTTTTGCTCTCTCTGACTCAGGCAGCACATGTAGTTGGTGATTTACAGACGGGTTTAGACCCAGGACGGCCTGGAACCCAGAGTGTACGTTCTCCTGTTGATACCGGCGGGGACCCCCGCTGACTTGACAGCAGAAGCCGACCTTCTGGCACCCAGTAATTTACCACCTCGGTGCAGAGGTGGGTCAGCAGAGCCATCAAAGTGCCTCTGATCCCCCCCCCGCTCTCGCCCGCCCCCTATGGGAGTCAAGAGCTGAGGCTTATAGGAGGGGGGGGGGGGGGGGCTAGACGGAGCTCGCCGTTGCTGTGTGATGATGTTTCAGGGAATCCGAGCAGCAGACGTACCCCGAGACTGGGGTGTACGGTATGGTACCTCGCCAAAGTTCCTCCTGCAACCTCGCTGCAGCACATAGATCCTCCGTCCCACATCGCAGACCTCAAATCGAACCCAAGCTTCTTCTTCGTCATCGTCTTCTAATCGAAAGCAAATGTTTCTGCTAGACGGTTGGTTCATAAGATCACATAATTTTGGATAACGGGAACGAAAATATGCAGCTCTGTCTTATAGTATATGGCCACTACGAAGAGAGGGCAGACAACCAGGGACCAGTATTTCAAAAATGTTGAATCTAGATAGTAAAAAAAAAATCTGAATCCTGCTGGAAAAAATTGTAATGCTGGGCCCAGAAGAAATACCTTGGAGCTTTGGTCTAACATGGCCTAACATCATCAAACTTAGCTGTCCAAATGTGTCATAGTTTCACTGTTGTCACCCGGACAACGTTACAGATTTAACGATAATAGCTCACGGTATGACTCATTTGTCATAGAGCACATAAATAAGCTTAACAAACGGAATAACTGACGATCATCTTGTCGTGAGCCCCCTGCTCTGTAGCAATCAGGCGATACCAGACGGTCTAATGCAATACTATTCAGACACACTCCTCAATAAAGCTTCCTGCTTTGGTTATGATCTGATTTTCTTTTGCTGCGATCAAATTCACTCTTCCAGACTCAGACCCATCTGGCCCTCTATCAAGTGATCAGGCCAGAGCAGTCTAGTGTCACCGCAGGGCACATCAGGAGTAGGGGAGGCTGGTGGAGGTGGACCCCAGAGGACGGGCTAATTGTAATGCATGGAATGGAATGAGGAATGAGTGTTTGATACCATTCCTCATTCCATTCCAGGCATTACAATGAGCCCTGTTTTGACACACACACACACACACACTCATGGACTCATGGATTCTCATACACTCCCATAAAGCAATCTATTGCACCCCGATTTCTACCTCCACCAGCCTCCACTGATCAGGAATACATATTGTAGGATTCCACCCAAAAAACTAAAGGCTTTTGTTGTTATGAGAAATATACAGCCAGACAGGCAGAGAGACATGCAGACAGGCAGCTAGACAGATAGGCAGACAGACAGACAGACAGACAGACAGAGAGACATGCAGACAGACAGATAGGCAGACAGACAGCCAGACAGACAGATAGGCAGACAGACAGACAGAGTGACATGCAGACAGGCAGCCAGACAGATAGGCAGACAGACAGAGAGACATGCAGACAGACAGACAGCCAGACAGACAGATAGGCAGACAGACAGAGAGACATGCAGACAGACAGAGAGACATGCAGACAGACAGACAGACAGACAGATAGGCAGACAGACAGGCAGACAGACAGACAGACAGATAGGCAGACAGACAGACAGACAGCCAGACAGACAGAGAGACAGACAGACAGACAGACAGACAGGCAGGCAGACAGACAGACAGACAGGCATCTGCAAAAAGGGTCTGGGGATGGTGATCCAAGGTAAGCCAATGACGTTGCTTTAAGTAAGATTTGGTTGAAATCCAAATCCATGTAATTGCAGCAATGCTAACCAATGTCGCCACACTAAATAGCTAACTAAGTTCTGCTAACAAGCGTCAATAGGCAGGACATGGAGAAAGTGTAGCACCACCTAAGCCACATCAACGGGTCAATGGCATCGACTGCCTGATATGAGAAGAGTAGAATGACTTCAAACAAGGTCTCTTAAGAGCCATTTAGCCACTGATTGACTAGTCAGGGGATAATAGCCAGGGTCATAATTAACAAATCAATTACCACCCAAGTGGTCAATGCCAGTGTAGAGTTACTCAACCCACGTCTGTCTCTAGGCAGCAATGAATGGTAATGCAAAAAAAAAAGAAAAAAGAAGCTATTATATATTGACACTCAGACAACAACAGCATGTCAATTCACATCCTGCTGCAAAGTTGATCTAAACCCGAAGACGAAAAACAAGCCAACCTGACCAAAACCCTAAACATTTCACAACATGGTTAACAACTGAACCACCCCCCCAAAAAAAAACCCCAAAAAAACCCAACAACAACCAAAAAACAGTGACACATTGACAGGGCACACAGTTGAAACAATTCATACGAAAAAATCTAATAGAATAATGGCCAAAGTCGTTAAGTAGTTTATCGGATCATTGAGCTCCTTGTCCGTGGGTGCGCCCCCCTAACATACGGCGGTGAGGTGGCAGTGGGTGGATAGCTGCCAGTTCCTATTGCTCTCCTGCTGGGCCCGAGCCTCAGCGAGCCTGGGCTCAAACGCACCAGGCTTAGGGGTCCCCCCTCAACTGACAAATGGTCGCCGCAGTCACACTCAACGTCTTAGTCGACTTACAGCACAAACACCCACGGATGAGCCCCCAAACAGAGCATGTCTATACCAAGATCAGTCCATTTATGAAATCGCATAGGCAGATTAGGTGTCTAATTCCATTTAACCTCTGAAATTAATCTGGGTTTATTGGCCCGAGGGGGCTTCAAACCTATGACTCAAGCCAAGATCTAGCAGCTGCAGGAGCAGACAGACCCCCTACTGCACGACTAGAAGGTGACGCGTCCCCAGACGTGTCCAGAACAGGCAACTTAGGGTGAACTAAAGGGACGTTTTCATTGGTTGATCAGGATAGTGTGCAGAGCACGTGAAACAATAGATATATTTGAGAACAAATCTCCTTTTTACGGTTAATCAGGAATGAGGAACTCCTACGTCCTCAATTATGATCTAATAATGACTGTAGGGAAATTCAATATATTAATACTTTTCAAATTGATTGAAAGTTAACTGATCGATATTAGAGAAACTCTGAATGAATTCTGACAAACAGAAAACATTTTGTCTGTTTAAAAAATATACATATTCAGATGCTAAAGTAAACAAAAACAACAAGAACAATAAAAACAAACATGGAATGAAACCAACTATTCTTAACTTTCTCTATATTTTCCGTCTATATGAGACGAAAGGCATAAGATTACCAGTCTAATTCCTGTAAGGATCTTCAGCCTATAACCTCCTTTTATTCGATTTTACAGTTTTAGGGCTGATCGAGCAGACAGATGACAGAAATCGTGAATTAGCCACCTTTAATTAGATGCTTCACAACTACATGAGGCAGAACAGTTGATCTGATTCGCTTATATCTCAGTAATACAGTGTACATTTGTTTATATCTCAGTAATACAGTGTACATTTGTTTATATCTCAGTAATACAGTGTACATTTGTTTATATCTCAGTAATACAGTGTACATTTGTTTATATCCAAGCGTTTTAACTGTCACGGTCATTTAGGATTAGGGTGAGGGTTAGGTAGGTAACGCCAGAGAACGTAGCTTCATACAGGATTCAGTGATAAAATCTACAGATCAAGACATAACTAAAGACACAACAATATAGCCGTATCTTATTAAAGGAGTAATAATCTCCTATCACTCCTTTCAGTCTTTATACCTTTGCTTGGTCGTGAGATGAGATCTTTAGTATAAGATTACCAGTCTAATTCCCCCTGAGGATCTCCTTCAGCCGATAAGCGTTTTTATTCCCTTCTAGAGCTGTAAAAACCTGAATCCTAGCCATGACAAGATGGCAGTTCCAACAGACAGATTACAGAAAGCATGGATTAGCCACCTTTAATTAAATACTGTATAACTCCACACCTGATTCCCCCCCCCACCACAAAAGACATCTTTTGGGGGAAAATACACACATCCATGGCACACACGCAACATGCCTCTACCGCCTCTTGTATTAGTCCTGACACACAATGGGTTTGAAGGCCTTAACGCCACATTTGCCCCCCCAAGAGATGGTCACAGACAATCACCCTGACCTTAAACAAGCCCTGACCTTAAACTACAGCTCAAACTGTGCTCTGTTGATGTCAGATATAACATCGGCAAAGAGGGTAAACTAGAAAGCACAACATCTCATGTGAACATCAAAGGTGCTGTATTTCAACGTGGGCCTGAGAGTAACATGGTACACTAACAACTTCTGGAACAGTCCCTTATAAAGGCATCCTACAGTTCATTACTACATAATATATACTGAAAAATATATGCACTTGCTGGAAATAATGAATATCATGTTAAACAGTGGTGAAGTGCCCCTTTAACATATTGTCACATAGTCATTGTGTAATCTACACAATGGGACCATATATACTGAACAATGTATGGACTGACTGCAATGTAAGTCACTTTGGATATAAGCGTCAGCTAAATAACATATATTATTATATTATTATTATTATTATTATTATTATAACTCCACACAACCACCGTTCCAGATATTTTTGCATGAGCTTGCTCCTGGTACCTTCTGTAACAGTGGTGAATCATTTTTGAAAATAAATTGATTGAAAGTTAACTGATCGATATTAGAGAAACTCTGAATGAATTCTGACAAACAGAAAACATTTTGTCTGTTTAAAAAATATACATATTCAGATGCTAAAGTAAACAAAAACAACAAGAACAATAAAAACAAACATGGAATGAAACCAACTATTCTTAACTTTCTCTATATTTTCCGTCTATATGAGACGAAAGGCATAAGATTACCAGTCTAATTCCTGTAAGGATCTTCAGCCTATAACCTCCTTTTATTCGATTTTACAGTTTTAGGGCTGATCGAGCAGACAGATGACAGAAATCGTGAATTAGCCACCTTTAATTAGATGCTTCACAACTACATGAGGCAGAACAGTTGATCTGATTCGCTTATATCTCAGTAATACAGTGTACATTTGTTTATATCTCAGTAATACAGTGTACATTTGTTTATATCTCAGTAATACAGTGTACATTTGTTTATATCTCAGTAATACAGTGTACATTTGTCACATAGTCATTGTGTAATCTACACAATGGGACCATATATACTGAACAATGTATGGACTGACTGCAATGTAAGTCGCTTTGGATATAAGCGTCAGCTAAATAACATATATTATTATATTATTATTATTATTATTATTATAACTCCACACAACCACCGTTCCAGATATTTTTGCATGAGCTTGCTCCTGGTACCTTCTGTAACAGTGGTGAATCATTTTTGAAAATATCTAATATCTAGTATTTATTTCCTGTATAGAATTGTACAGTATTGTTTTTGGTTGTAGTTGTATCTTGCAATGAACGTTAGTACAATATCAAATGTGCTCTACTTTTGACACCATTTCAAAACCAAACAATGAAGTAACCTCAGCATAAAGCCCTGTCCTCCCATGGGGAGGGTGGGGGGGGGGGCTACTGGACATTGTCCATTGTTTAATACTAATAAAGCGTTCAGATGAAAATGATCAGATTCAATATCCGGTGAAGCGTGAGGACGGCCTTTATATGAACGGTTATGATCCAGTAGAATAGCCCAATCAGTGGCTGTATAAGATGGCAGTCCTCTCATCCCTGCTGTAACAAAACACACTTAGGAAAACACTTAGCGTCCGTACGCCCTCCCATTGACCAGACATAATGAGTAATTATTTAATGTACCCAACGCCTCACACAACATCTGTACCCTAGCAGGGCCAGGTCTGATTTCAGGGGGGTGAGGGGGGGTTGTTAGTGGGGCTGTGGGTGATTGGTTACACCTCTCAGTGTGGATGTTAAATAACTGTTGTTGTTAGGGAATTGGAAATTATGTGATACGTGCAACAGCTTTGTGGAAAATAATCAAACAAACATTCTCTCTCTCTCTCTCTCTCTCTCAGGTAACAAAGCACCAGACTGGATATAAAGGGGCCAGGAACACACACGCATACGCGTGCACACACACACACACACACACGCACAAACACACACACACACACACACACACACACACACATGCACAAACACACACACACACACACACACACACACACACACACACACACACACACACACACACACACACACAGAGAGAGCGCCGAGCGCTACGCCGATGGTGTCACACGTCCACTCGGCCAATCACGGACTGAGGTCGGGGGCTACTGATTTAGTTACAGTTATGCCACCCAAACAGACTCCTTAAAGAGTTCAGTTGCAATATGGTGTCTGACATATTCAACAACATCAACAGGGAACAGGTGACCGTGTTAGTCGCGTTGACCCTTCTGCTTCTCACCACATGGGGTATGGACAAAAGAGTGTCATATGAGTGGTGGTCAGATAGGGGGGGCTGGGAGGGGGGGTCCATATAGGGGGGGGGTCTTGATAGGAGGGGTCCCGGGAAGGGTGGTCCAGATTGGGGGGGAGTCCCGGGAGGGGGGGTCCATATAGGGGGGGTCCCAGGAGGGGGGTCCATATAGGGGGGGGGGGTCCTGATAGGAGGGGTCCCGGGAAGGGTGGTCCATATAGGGGGGGTCCTGGGAGGGGGGGTCCATATAGGGGGGGTCCCGGGAGGGGGGGGGGTCCCGGGAGGGGGGGTCCTGGGAGGGGGGGGTCCTGGGAGGGGGGAGCCTGGGAGGAGGGAGCCCTGGGATGGGGGTGGGATGTCATGCAATGTGTCTCAGTGGTTTGAGCAGGAAACTAAATGAGCAACACAGATGGTCAAAGGTCTGCGCAACAAGTCAGGAGTGCCAGTCCCCACATTATGGCAGTATTGACACCTCTTGTTAGCGTTGTGGCCGTTAGTGTTAGGGTTAGGGTTAGGATTAGAGTTAGGGTTAGGGTTAGAGTTAGGGTTAGGGTTAGAGTTAGGGTTAGGGTGAGAGTGAGGGTGAGGGTGAGGGTTAGGGTTAGAGTTAGGGTTAGGGTTAGGTCATGGTCAAGAGGCTTCTTGAAGCGTGTAATACAGTTGTGGCACTTCCCACGTTTTGTTATTTTTTTAAACCGTCTATTTTGTATCCTCCTCATTCCGTCCTTTCTGAACTTCAATGAATGACGTTGAAACCCTGAAGAAGGCAGCTTGCTGCAGAAACGTTGACTAAATAAATATGAACTAAATATACATCTAGCCTCGGAACAAGAGTGGGCGCCTCTCTTTCTGTCTTTTAAACTTCAATAAATATACCATAATCTCACACACTCGGAGGCACTTGTTTCGATGCATCAATACCAGGTGGAAGAGGCAGTCTATACCAGGTGGAAGAGGAAGTCTATACCAGGTGGAAGAGGAAGTCTATACCTGGTGGAAGATTCAATCTATACCAGGTGGAAGATTCAGTCTATACCAGGTGGAAGATGGACAACAGTCTATACCAGATGGAAGATTCAGTTTATACCGGGTGGAAAATTCAGTCTATACCAGATGGAATATTCAGTCTATACCAGGTGGAAGATTCAGTTTATACCAGGTGGAAGATTCAGTCTATACCAGATGGAAGATTCAGTCTATACCAGGTGGAAGATTCAGTTTATACCAGGTGGAAGATTCAGTCTATACCAGATGGAAGATTCAGTCTATACCAGGTGGAGGATGGACAACAGTCTATACCAGGTGGAAGATTCAGTTTATACCAGGTGGAAGATTCAGTCTATACCAGATGGAAGATTCAGTCTATACCTGGTGGAAGATTCAGTTTATACCAGGTGGAAGATTCAGTCTATACCAGGTGGAAGATTCAGTTTATACCAGGTGAAAGGTTCAGTTTATACCAGATGGAAGATTCAGTCTATACCAGGTGGAAGATTCAGTCTATAACAGGTGGAAGATTCAGTCTATACCAGGTGGAAGATTCAGTCTATAACAGGTGGAAGATTCAGTCTATACCAGGTGGAAGATGACAAACAAAGCAGTATTTCAAACTGGCATACTATCTATAAATTGGACACTCTGCACTTCACTTGTTTTTATCTTGATGTGTTGTTTGTTTTGTTTTTAATGATTGATGTCATGCTTTTGCTTTTACTTCTTCTCTGTAAGGTGACCTTGGGTGACCTGAAAGGCGCCTCCAAATAAAATGCATTATTATTATTATTAGTATTGAAACTTAACTTTCTTATTTTGTAGAACCACCACTCTCCTGCCGTGCTGATTATCTGAGCTGGATGAGATCTACTGGTCACCTCAGGACAACTCTCCTCAAGACAACAGGTTCTTGAACTAACTAAGATGTTCAGGAAAGTTCTGTCCTGGGTTGACCAGTCAATCAGGGCTAAGCCTACTAATCTGAGAAGAAAAGGTTGGATAACAGTTCTGCCTATTGTTATGTCTGGTTGATTTCACCGAATAGCAACACCGTATTTTTGTTGTGTTTTTTACCTTGAGTGGTGGGCCAGCCGATTCATTGTATCGCCAAATTCCGGATTGCGACTTTAATGTTTTTTGATAACAACAAGCATCATAAAATCAATCGCTTTACTGGAACAAGGGTGCTAAAATAATAATATACAATTAAAAACAATTTACTACATAGAAGGGTGAGATGGATTACAGTACAGATATAAACAATGTTATTAACATAAATATTAATATAAATTCTTAATCTCAAGTTTATTTCCACTAAGGATCCTACATGAGTACAATATTGTGACACTGAGTGGAAAAGGAGCTTGTTTAGCCAGTGGCTGCCACCTGGAAAAATGTTTTGCTCAACTGGGACATTGTCAGTGGCAGAACTATAACCTGAAATGGTAGCGCAAAAAAAAAAGTACAAAAAAAAAAAAGACAAAACCTGCCAGAGTAACTGTCATCCCCAAGCAGAGGGGCATCTCTGTCTGCATGCAACTGGGAACGATCGAAAAAGCCGCTTAACACCAGGAGAATCGATAGAGACTTAGGAATCGCCCCTCTCGTGGTCGATAACTCTTGTTAGCTCAGTTGGAGAACTTGGACCCAGTCTTAATTCTGTCACCAATGTCAGACGGATTACAGGAGGGAGAATTAAACAATTAGACTGCACTATACTTTTATTGATTGATTCTCCGATGATGAGTCTCGCCACTCAGCCCCCAGGCTGGGCATAAGGTGGCTTGGCAGGAGATGTGTGACAAACACCATTGTAAAGCTGTCTGCCCTTCAAACAAGCACGACATTCAAGGCGCAATCTGGGATTGGTGCATCCATGTTTTCGTGACGTTTAAATGGAAGACATTGACTGAAGAATATGTAAATGAGCTTTGAGTAGTTCACCGTCTTACCCCATCAGATGCTTATTTAACTAACAAAGCTTGTTTTGAACCAAAGATTTTTGTAATTGTAAACGAACACTGTATAGCTTTAAAACATGGTTAAAACATCTATAATTTGAAAGTGGAAACAACAGCCTAGCTTGTTGTTACACAACACATTGGTAATTGCTTTGTAATCTCACTGTATCTGAACCATTAGTGTTATTACACAACTGAAAGGACCCTTATCCCAATATAATATAATAATATATGCCATTTAGCTAACGCTCCAAAGCGACTTACATTGCGGTGAGTGCATACATTGTTCAGTATATATGGTCCCATTCTGTAGATTACACAATGACTATGTGACAACACGTTAAAGGGGCACTTCACCACTTTTCAACATGATATTCATTATTTCCAGCAACAACAGTCTATACCAGGTGTACATATTTGAAAACGGTAATGTTCTATGTTATGTGGTCAAAGCAAAAAGCTAAAAAGAGTTGGCAAAAGAAAGTGATATGGCATAAAAAGCAAATAAAAAAAAAAGCTCTTACATTAGACCCATCCAAACCAGTGCCACTACACCAGGGGAGGCTGGTGGAGGTAGAAATCAGAGGACAGGCTCAATGTAATGCATGGAATGGAATGAGGAATGGTACCTAACACGTGTTCGATACCATTCCCTATTCCATTCTGCTTTACATTGAGCCTGTCTACCTCCAACCTCCACTGCACTACACATAGGGAGGTTTAGAATAAGAGGCATAAGTTTGGGGGTTACCTGGTCCAGGGAGGGGTCCCATGGGTGCTGGATCTCCGCTGCCATCACCACTGCAGATGAGGGGGGGTCTCGGGAAGCACAGCCCCCACACTGCAGCAGCCTGGTCACAGAGCACTCCACAAGGTCCCACACAGCGTTGTATGCTACTGTATGTGTGTGTGTGTTTATGTGTGTGTGTGTTTATGTGTGTGTGTGATTATGTGTGTGTGTGTTTATGCGTGTGTGTGTGTGTGTTTGTGTGTGTGTTTATGTGTGTGTGTGTTTGTGTGTGTATGTGTTTATGTGTGTGTGTGTGTGTTTATGTGTTTATATGTGTGTGTGTGTGTGTGTGTGTGTGTGTCAGAGAGATAAAGAAAGAAAGACATTAAGGTGTATACAGTGCATAAGTTATGGGACAGTGAAGCATTCTTTCTTCTTTTGGCTCTACACTCCAAAGGTTTGGATTTGAAATCAAACAATTACTGTGAGGTTAAAGTAGAGATTCAGCTTGAATTTGATTTTTTATGTATTTCTTTTTTTAAATTATTATTAACAGTAGAGGAACTGTACAGAGGGGTAGTGGGGGTGAAGAGGTCTTTAGGAGGGACAGTTAAGATGTAGTCTAAAGAGATGTGTCTTCAGTCTACAGCAGATGATAGGTAGTGACTCTGCAGTCCTGACAGCAGTGGGAAGCTCGTTCCACCAGCGGGGCGCCAGGACAGTGAAAAGCCGTGACTGAACAGCGCGGCTGCTGCATCCTCATAGAGAAGACACCTAGCGTCTGGTGGGGTCAAAGGATCGGAGACTTCAGGCAGTTATTGCATGCAAAGGATTGTCAACCAAATACTAAACATGAATGCTTAATTTGGACAGCTGATGGGGGACTATGCATATAAAGTGTTGTAATTTCTGAATGGTGAAACCAATATGTACACAAATACCATCAAATAAAAGCTGAGACTCTCTACATATATACACTATACATACTGTACATATATGGAAACATCAATGAAGCAGCACTTCAGTACTACTACTACCACTACTACTATTACTACTACTACCACTACTACTACTACTACTACTGCTACTATTACTACCACTACTACTATTACTACTACTACCACTACTACTATTACTACTACTACCACTACTACTATTACTACTACTACCACTACTACTATTACTACTACCACTACTACTATTACTACTACTACCACTACTACTATTACTACTACTACTACTACTACTACTATTACTACTACTACCACTACTACTATTACTACTACTACCAATACTATTACTACTACTACCAATACTATTACTACTACTACTACTACTACTACCACTACTATTACTACTACTACTACCAATACTATTACTACTACTACCAATACTATTACTACTACTACTACTACATCCATGCAAAAAACACAATGAGTAATAATAATAATAATAATGATTCATTTTTAATGTGCGTCTCACAGGTTCTGTACAGTGAGGAACAGTTCTGATGTAAATATTTCAGGGGGCTGAAGAGACGGATGGTCACCCCTCCGAGTGTGGAACAGGGGAGGCCGGCGGAGGTAGAAATCGGAGGACCAGCTCATTAAAATGGTATCTTGTGTGTTCGCTGACACAGTTCCTCATTCCGTTACATGCATTACAATGAGCCCCGTCCTCCGATTCCCACCTCCACCAGCCTCCCCTGGTGTGGATGACAACAAACACAACAAGATAAAGCCTTTAGGGCATCATCAAAGACCTATGGGGCTGGCCACACACTTTCACCCACCCTTCAGCACAGAGAACAAACACCGTAATCCCGAACAAAAAAAGGGTGAATCTCTTTAAACTCCCCCTCGCCTATTGAAACCATCACACAAGGTGTGTTGCACTGCGACCGTTCCCATGGATCGTCGAGCACCGACGGTGCAGGTATGCATCAATGATACATTTTTCAATTATTAAACCATAGAATACTGTCTCTACAGGAAGAGTTTGCACTGTCCCACCTACAGTGTGGATCAAAGGAGCGAGGACGGCACATTCAAATGCTAACGTGTAACACTATCAAAGGGGAGAAGTGACTGCAGGAACCACGGCTTCCTTTGTCCTCATTGATCTCGTGTGTCGGTTGATTTGGGCCGAGTCCAGAGGGGCTTTCATGAGTCAGGATATTGTTCGTACAGGTGTGTTTCTCTCACCCCCAACATCAAAGAGAGGGGCGCTCACTAGCGTGACTCTTGAAGGGATGGTTCACTCAACTCTTAAAGGGATGGTTCACTCAACTCTTAAAGGGATGGTTCACCCAACTCTTAAAGGGACGGTTCACCCAAATTAGAACCTTGGTTAGATTGGCTCCTTACCTTGAACACAGTCTAATGGGCTTATTTTAACAGCCACGGCAACGTACGCTAACTTTAGCCACTGCTAACCGAATGAGCAATAGATGTGAGAGGGAACTAGAAGAATAAGTAGTAGCCAAATTAACTCTGACTTGGTTGCAAGTGACTTTAAGGTGATTTGGCCACACATTTTGAATGCAGTCTACTTGCACCGCTCACTCCCATAGTTTTTTTTTTTGTTGGCCGTTGCTAAATTAGTAGTGGTTATTTAAATAAATCGGAACTATGGATGTTTTAAGCCATCCCTGTGTCCCAATTCTCCACCCTTAGTTTTCTGTTTTGTTAGCCGTTAGTGTGGTTATTTAAATAAATCTGAACCACGGTTTACAGTTTCCCCATATATAGACTACCTTCAGGGTAAGGAACCATCTGACAATGTTTTAAGTCATCCCTGTGTCCCAATTCTCCACCCTTTCCCTCTGAAGTGTGTACTTGTCCACTCCCCTGCGGGTGTCTAATAGCTAGTGGGACTGGCCTCAGCATAAGCTCTGAGCAATCCTATGGTTTTAAATCCCTGCAGGGGAGAGTGCCCAACTGCACACTTCAAGGAAAAGGCTGGAGAGTTGGGACGACTCCCTACCGAACCCCACTGCTGGGTCTACAGCAGGGGAGGCTGGCAGAGGTAGAGGTCATTGGAACACATGGAACGGAACGTGTGTTTGATACCATTCCTCATACGGTTCTATGCATTACAATGTGCCCGTCCTCCGATTTCTTCTACCTCCGCCAGCCTCCCCTGGTCTGCAGCGTGTGCCTCCCACGGTTTAACTCAGCGTCCTTCAGGCCCACCTGTGGAGCTGCTGTCTCTGTACGGCTTCAGAGAGCTCCTTAGCGCCTGGAGGGCTGCAGTGCTCCGGACCACCAGCAGGACGGCGGTGTTGCAGGGATGTGTAGGAGGCGTAGGCGTAGGCCTTGGGAGCAGGCATGGGCACTGGGCTGTGGCTGTGGCAACCCCGGCTCTACTCCCTATCAGACGGACCAGGACGTCCCTCTCACACAGGGCGGACCGCAGCACACCTACGGGGCACCATACCGTAGCTAGTCAAGTGGGTTGTTACTATGGTCATGTTGCAAGGCAGGGATAGTATATAATAATATAACATATGCCATTTAGCTGACGCTTTTATCCAAAGCGACTTACATTACATACATACAGTGAGTGTGTACATTTCAGTATATATGGTCCCAGTGGGAATCAAACCCACAACATAAGCGTTGTTAGCGCCATGCTCTACCATCTATCATATAGTGAAGCCCTAGTCAGGACAACAACCTCCATTGTGTCCATATTCCACTAGTAGAGCGACATCATAGGAACAACCACATACCCAACGCACAGGAGGCTGGTGGAGGTAGAAATCGGAGGCCGAGCTCATTGTAATGCATGGAACGGAATGAGGAACGGTACCAAACACACGTGCATAGGATTCTGGTGGACTGTGTTTGATACAATTCCTCATTCCGTTCCATGCATTTCAATGGCCCCCCGTCCTCCGATTTCTACCACCACCAGCCTCCCCTGACCCAATGACATAAAGGTACCAGGGAGTTACCCTCTGCTGAGGACAGCAACTCCTGACCACAGGCTGCGCAGGCCAGTCTCCTGGTGCAGGTCCTCTGGCCCTTAGCTTGCTGTGAGAAAAAGAGATGCCTTAAAAAAAGGGAATTTTACCTGAAATAAATGTTCATGTGTAGTTTTTGGTCAATCCACAGTGCATACACTGTCATAAACTATTATCATTCAGTGTATTATTGTGATTGTGTCAGAGCTATTGAAACGCCGGGTCTGTGTTTACTTAATATAATATACACCATTTAGCTGATGCTTTTATCCAAAGCGACTTACATTGTAGTGAGTGCATACATTTCAGTATATATGGTCCCAGCAGGAATCAAACCCACAACCTAAGCGTTGTTAGCGCCATGCTCTACCAACTCAGCCACAGAGGACAACTTCCTGGAAGAGTCTCTCAGCTGCATCAAAATACGTCATCGTGTGGCTCTACAGTATGCACTTAAAGGGACACTTCACCCATTTCCTTAGGACCTTTTCTCTTATCTGTTTGACTACACTGGTATGGTGCTGGAGGCAATGAATTAAAGGTGGGTGAAGTGTCCCTTTAAGGTTAAATGGGCAGATCCCACAGTTTCTAAAAATAAGCATACCATCCTCAACAAGAATCAAGTTGGGTCTCCACACCTCTATCCCACCCAAGTACTACTGTATGACGTACTCCCCACTCCCCCAATTGACATCCCCCCCACCCCCACCCTCCCCCAACCCAAACTCACCTTCCTCCCCTGAAAGGCCCTGTGACCCCTCCTTCTCTTCTGCCTACAGGACCTCTGAACATTGATTCCTACATTGAAGGAAACGGACAGATCATTTAAAAAAAACAAAATAATAATAATTCAAGTGGAGAGACTGTCAGGCAGATGCAGTGTCAGAGTCCTACTCAGAGCTGACCTACAGACACACAGACACACAGTATTATGCCCATCATACTCATATCTACAGTGACCTGCATAAGTAATGGGACAGTGAAGCAATTTCTCTTCTTTTAGCTCTATACTTCAACAGTTTGGATTTGAAATAAAACAATTACTACTACTAGAGTTCTCAGCTTTAATTCAATGTTTTTTTATAATATTTTTTTCTTTCAGATTGGTTTCACCATTTAGAAAGTACAACATTTTTTAAACATACCTCCTCTTATTTTAAAATCATAAAATGTCCAAATAAAGCACTCATATTTAGTATTTGGTGGACAATCATTTCCATGCAATAACAACCTGAAGTCTGCAAGCCATTGACCCCCCACCAGACGCTGGGTGTATTCTCTGGTGATGCCAGGCCTGTACTGCAACCATCTTCAGTTGTTTGTTTTGTCTTTTTGCCTTAAGTTCCCTCTTCATCAAATTAAATGTGTGTTCAATTGGATTTAAATCTGGAGATCGACTTGGCCACTCTAGAACTTTCCACTTTTTGGCCCTGAAAAACTCCCTCGTTGCTATGGCAGTATGTTTGGGGTCATGGTCTTGCTGTATGATGAAGCGCCGTCAAATGAGATTGGAAGCATTTGCCCGTACTTCAACAGACAAGATGTTTCTGTAGACTTCAGAATTCATTCTGCTGCTGCCGTCAGCAGTTACATCAATGAAGACAAGTGAGCCAGTTCCAGTGGCAGCCATACACGCCCAAGCCATAACACCCCCTCCACCATATTTCACAGATGAGGTGGTAAGACAGGGATTTTGGGCAGTTCTTTTTTTTCTCCACAGTTTACTCTTGCCATCACTCTGGTGCATGTTAATCCATGTCTCATCTGTCCACAACACCTTTTTTCCAGACCTCTGCAGGCTCTTTTAGGTACTTTTTAGCAAACTGTAACCTGGCCATCCGGTCTCTGTTGCTAACTAGTGGTTTACATCTTGCAGTGTAGACTCTGTAGTTCTGCTGGTGAAGTCTTTGTGTAGTCTCTGACATATTCACGCCTACCTCCTGGAAGAGTGTTCCTCATCCGGCAATAGGGGCAGGAGTGGGGGTGGAGGGTAGTCCTGCTCTGGCTCTGACCCTGCCTTCGGCCCCTCTCGGCTACCCTGATCTGGGCCTGGGCCTGGATCTGGGTCGGGACTAGCACCACTTTCCATGTCTGGTTCCTCTGGCTGGACCTGATCTGGGCCTGGATCTGGGTCTTGTTCTGGGCCTGGGTTGGGACTAGCACAACTTTCCATGTCTGGTTCCTCTGGCTTGACCTGATCTGGGCCTGGGTCTGGTTCTGGACCAGCGCACCTCTCCCTGTCTGTAACTGTCCTGCAGCAAGGGCCTCAGAGTCCAAACCTGCCGATTCAAGCACATTTCAAAAATTACATTTGTTTGCATCGTTTTCAATCCTCATTGTTCTCTTATACTACTAAGTGACAAAGCTCAGACAACCCGAAACAATGTGACCTGGGTCACTGAAAACGGGGGGGGGGGGGGGGGGGGCTACAAAAATTACAATTACTTCAATATAAACACATTTATTATGTTCATTTGTTGCTACGGTTATGAGGAGAATGCACACAGGGTCTGAATTAGGCTAATCAAATAACAGACAAGGGCAGTGCTGCTGACTACCTATTAGGGACGCTTTTATTAAGACACACTCCCCCCCCCCCCCCCGTAGCTGTAAGCTTACTGATACTGATATTAACGAGCGGCCATGTTCAGCCATGCAATGAAATTAACAAAGGTCTAAGGGCAGTAACTGATGAGCAGGAGGGTGAGCTTTAATTGGATGGACTCCTCCGTGCACACGTTCCTCTCTAAGGAGACAAATCTCGTCAAGCTAATGGTGGTTAATTTGCCCGACTCCACCACCCCCCCACTCAGACACAACTCAGCTTCGACCATCGGCCTGATTGGATGACCCCCCCCCGACCCCCCACAAACACACACACACCCACCCAAACGATGAGCCAACAAGGCCCTTAAATTCAGGGTCACTCAATCAACCCTCACACCGCAAATGACCTTTTTCACTTTTTCACGATTACTGTATACAACATATGCCATTCACATATGACAACATATGCCATTCACCCAAGTGACACTACTACACATGAGGAAAATGGGATATAAATAAGTCGTTAACTTTCTTATTGGCACCATGTCTCCATGTAAAAATACTCTATACTCTACACTATAATATTGTCAAAGGCAAGATGCAAAAGGGAATCAAGAAAACTGCCACCAATACCACCATGCTTTTATTATTTGCTTTTATTATTATACAGGGTTAGTCAACTGTGGTTGTATAAAACAGTTACAGTGAAACGTACGTGTACACACACACAATATATATATATATATATATATATATATATATATATATATATATATATATATATATATATATATATATATATATACACATACACACATACACAGTACCAGTCAAAAGTTTGGACACACCTTGCTAAGAGTGTGCAAAGCTGTCATCAAAGCAAAAGGTGTCTACTTTAAAGAATCTAAAATATAAAACATATTCTGGTTTGTTTAACACTTTTTTGTTTACTACATAATTCCATGTGTTCCTTCATAGTTTTGATGTCTTCAATATTAATCTACAATGTAGAAAATAATAAAAATAAAGAAAAATCATTGAATGAGAAGGTGTCCAAACCTTTGACTGGTACTGTACATGTCCATGTATTGTATCCTTAGTGTGGCCCCAGGAAATATCTGGACCAATGGAAACAGTCCTGAACAATAAGGCATAATAACAAATAACATTGTTTCAGTGCAATGAAGTGAATTTGTTTTGATGACCAAGCCTGCCGTGAAGTCCAAGTCCAGTGAGGAAAACATTAATAAAAAAAAAAAAAAAGTGTGTATCGGATCTCTATTCAAATAGTGAAAGTAAGGGGCCGCTTAGTGGCGTAACACACTAATGCGCTCACCACGTAATCGCAAGGTTCGATTTGAAAAGAAAAGATTTAACTGTGGATCTCCTTCACATTTTGTCTGGTATCAGGTTGTTTGTTGTCAATAACTCCACATAAAAAAGAACCCCATACACACCATAAAGGACTGAAATAAATTCTAACAAATATTAATAATAATAAGAAAAAATAAGAAAGTGCTATATAGGTAAAATATATGTATAAGGTATAATATATGTAAAAACTGTAAAAACAAATACAACCAACAAAGTACTTAGGTCCTCCGATGAGGAACCCAGATGTGGCAGATAAGGTGGCAGATAAAAAAGAAAAGAAAAGAAAAGAAAAGAAAAGGACAACCCCATTTGGATCATACAGGATTTGGCAGATCTCCGCCTCACATAGACATACCTCCCAATCACGTTTCCCAATCATGCATGGAATGGAATCAGGAATGGTATCAAACACGAGTCTGCCCTTCAATGTCTACCTCCACTAGCCTCCCCTGCGCCACCTCATTCATGTCTCACACAACCCAACCCTAACAACAGCCGGGTTAGCAACCTAACCCTAACAACAGCCGGGTTAGCAACCTAACCCTAACAACAGCCGGGATAGCAACCTAACCCTAACAACAGCCGGGATAGCAACCTAACCCTAACAACAGCCGGGATAGCAACCTAACCCTAACAACAGCCGACAGGGTTTTATTAACACATTTCCCTTATAAAACGGCCATGACAAATTTACAGTATCATTATTTATCGACATATATGGTTTACTGAAGCTCTCAGTAAAGACAAGACAGTGTTTCCTGTGGTCGCGCACACGCCGCCGCCGCCTGCCCCCCCCTCCCTCCCTCTAATTTACATCACAGGCTCAAATAATTGCGGAATGACGTACATGACTTTTGGTGTAAGCCATTTAACAACAGATCCGTATTAGCTGTGTGAAGTAGGCCGTGACTTTGGCACCCCCCCGACCCTCACTCCCAAACAACATCATTAAATCACACAACTGGCTGAAGAAGCATCCCGTAATTTTGAGGAGAAATAAAAAGACCGTGTTTTGGTTTTGCATTTTAATGATTGTTAGAAAAAAAAGAATACAAAAAAAATTGAATTGCTGCTGCTGCTCCTTAGCTTGAGATTATTATTATTATTTTTTTTTTCAGAGAACAAGCTTGTGAGACAATCCAGTCGCACGGTCACACCGGATAATGAGGTTATCTGAGAGCGGGGTGATAGTTTTCACATTATCTTCACTGCCTAGTCGTCGTCAGGGTCGGGGTCGTCGTCAGGGTGATAACCTGGGGGCTGTTAGCCTGAGAGAGAGGGGGGAAGAAGCTGGTTAGGACAAGCAGGTCCCCGGACAGCGCCTAGGTCGGCCCGGGGCTCTGAGCGGTCACAGTCCCCTGCACTGGCCCAACATATGTCCTGGCGAGAGGGTTGGACTCCTCCTGTAGGCTGCCTACCTCCTCATCATCATGCTGGAACATCTCTGGGGTGAAGAAGACCGTCTGGTCTTCCTCATGTTCCTCTTCCTCCAGCAGGGATGGCTTGTACACAATGGTTTGTCTGGTCTCATGACTGAGAGGTACCTCCACAGGGGAGAGCCCCCAATGCTGGCCAGAAGGTGTAACTGCTGCTGTTGCTGCTGCTGTCAAGGCTCCCTCACTGCCACTGTGTCCCGGGCACGCTGCCTCCAGCCTTCCTCCCTCCTTCTGGAGAGGCGTGGTCTCCACCTGGTTTTCCTTGTCCTTTGTAGAGTGAGGTCCTACGGAACCAGGACGGCCCTCAGAACCAGGCACCTGGGCCTGAAAGATGGGTGTCCTGAAGCGGGTGTTGATGGGGGTGGAGGTGACCATGTGGCAGAGGGGCTGATGGGTGGAGGTGGAGGTGGGGCACGGAGCCCTGGCTTGGCTGCTCTGAGGGACGAGGGGTACCCAACGGCGTAGCTGCTGCTGTGTCACCTTCTGGTCATCTGCCCAGAGAGAACGAAGGAGGAAATGAAAGGAAGGGTTATAAAAACAACAACAACTAAAAACAGTCGAACAGTTATGAATAAGAATATGTTGATGAATGTGGTTCAATAAAGAGCATGTGAAATGAGTGCAGAAGTAAGTTAGTTAAACTAAAATACTAATCATTTACTAATCGTGTGGGTAGGAGACTCTAGGGTAAAGAGGCCCAGAGATGCAGCGAGACAAAGAGAAAGACAGCAAGACAAACAGCGAGACAGCCAGCCAGCCAGCCAGACACCAGGAGAGACCGACAGACATCGAGACAGACAGCCAGACACCCAGAGAGACAGACACCACGAGAGACAGACAGAGATACAGACAGCCAGCCAGCCAGACAGACACCAGGAGAGACCGACAGACATCGAGACAGACAGCCAGACACCAAGAGAGAGACAGACACCAAGAGAGACAGACACCACGAGAGACAGACACCACGAGAGACAGACAGACACCAAGAGAGAGACAGACACCACGAGAGACAGACACCACGAGAGACAGACAGACACCAAGAGAGAGACAGACACCACGAGAGACAGACAGACACCAAGAGAGAGACAGACACCACGAGAGACAGACAGAGATACAGACAGACAGACATCAAGAGAGAGACAGACACCACGAGAGACAGACACCACGAGAGACAGACAGACACCACGAGAGACAGACAGACACCAAGAGACAGACAGACACCACGAGAGACAGACAGAGATACAGACAGACAGCGAGACATAATAAGCTCCTACTTGTGGAAAATTACTACAAAACAAACTGAAGGTCGTTGGCTCTGATAAATACATCCTTCTATGACATACAGTAGCGAGTCTGAGCCTGGTCTGCAGTACGTCTGCAGAGGTTAGCGTCGCTTCCTAAGGAGCCGTAGCCAGGTGGAGCACCCACTCACGCCGTTTCCAGGGCTGTCTGAGAGCCATGTGTCTCTCTGTTGCCGAGCTGAGCAGTACAGAGGGACACTAACGTGGGCTCACGCTCAATATAACCCAAACAATGGCGGAGGGGATTCTAATTAAAAGCAACAGTCCAACATCTGCTCATCCGCTCGCCCTGCGCCACTCAGCCGAGCAGAGGGGTCCGTCGTAATGAGACAGTGTGTTCAGCCTCGCTCTCTCTCTCACACACACACACACACCCTAACGAATATGGACACACACACACACAACAAATACGGAAATGCACACACACACACACACCCTAACGAATATGGACACACACACCCAACAAATACGGAAATGCACACACACACACACACACACACACACACACACACACACACACACACACACACACCTCAGCTCCTGCCACCCCCACCGTCCACCCCCCAAAACCCAATTGAGCAAACAGTTCAGCGTCGTCACAACCCGACGCATGCTGGGAGCAGGGGCTGCAGGAGGACGCACCGCCACATCATTTGACCCCGTGACCTTTAGCGGTAATATCATTCTGATGCAGGCGCAGGCAGGCAGGCATGCAGGCTGACACACAATTTATTTTGTATAAGATTTTCCATCTAAATAACATGAACCCACTTGCAATGTATCTTCTTCATACATCCAGGATTATAAACATGTTAGACTATTAGATCTGTTGGAAAAACAGTATCATCTGTGACACTCACAGAAAGAACAGGTCCCCCAAAAACCCCCAAAAAGAAACAGATCGATGCTAGCGCTGGATAATCAATACAGTATTGTAAAAAAACATTATATGGGATCGATTTTAATCGCACAACCCTAGTGCCAATGGCAGGTGTTCTCGGTGTTGGGGATGTGGGGAACATCTTGTCAATGGAGACCCCCAGAGGGGAGGGACAGCAGGGGCACCTCAGGGACATGCCCAACATCTTTGTGGCATTTCATTTATTTATCAAACAGACTTATCCAAAAAGCATCACAGATTGCCCTTTCACTGTTCCCTGGGGCTTTTCTACTTTAGAGGGACGGGACTGTTGAAATAACATCATTCTGGATAACGGAACACATCTTGGAGAAGCATTGAGATTATGGAGAGAGGGAGAGGAAGAGAGAGAGAGAGGGAGAGAGAGAGAGAGAGAGAAAGAGAGAGAGAGCGAGAGAGAGACGGAACACATCTTGGAGAAGCATTGAGATTATGGAGAGAGGGAGAGGAAGAGAGAGAGAGAGGGAGAGAGAGAGAGAGAGAGAAAGAGAGAGAGAGCGAGAGAGAGACGGAACATATCTTGGAGAAGCATTGAGATTATGGAGAGAGGGAGAGGAAGAGAGAGAGAGGGAGAGGGAGGGGGGGGAGAGAGAGAGAGAGAGAGAGAGAGAGAGAGAGACGGAACACATCTTGGAGAAGCATTGAGATTATGGAGAGAGAGAGAGGGAGAGGGAGAGGGGGGGAGAGAGAGAGACTGAACATATCTTGGAGAAGCATTGAGATTATGGAGAGAGAGAGAGGGAGAGAAGATGGTGCTTCGTCCCGGTCTAGGAGAACCAATGCATTTGCTTCGTTTGAAACCAAATTTCAAATTGTGCAGGTTTGATGCTGTTGTTTTTATCCTGTTATTTTAGCACCAGGAACGTGCGCACACACACACACCCACCCACACCCATACATACATACACACACCCCCACACCCATACATACACCCACACACACACACGCATTCACTTCCTTATGGATAATGCAGTTTTTAAAATGACGGAATAAAGCCTTTTTTTTGGCCAAGATAACACCAGTCATGGTCACCCTCATCGGCAGCTTTCCAGCTAATGCTGCCCTATTGCTAGCGAACATTGTCATTTTCTCCGGGGGAAACTCATTGGCTAAGCCATCCAGCGTGTGTTCCAGACTGTCCAACATTTTACAACAAAATGTTTAAAAATTTTGTTTTGTCTCTGCTGTTGATCTGAACACAACTATAGCTCCAGCAGGGACTGTGTTTAACCTTTGACATTTTACATTTACGGCATTTAGCAGACCCCTTTATCCAAAGCGACTTACAACAAGTACATTTGTTCAAGTAAGTGAATCATCTATCCAACAGTCATCATAAGATAAAGTAATCAATGCTCACACCAGGGGCCATATTGCGTGACTTGATAGATTCTCAATAATTTGGTGATTCTGTTCTCTCACTCAATCTTACCGTCAGAGCTTATTTTATTTCATTTCAATTCATATTTTCAATTCAGAATTGTACCAATTCCATAGTTTTCGCTTCTCTTTTATATGTCTTTATTGGATAGTTAAAAACTGTCACAAATCTTCCTGGACAGGCCTGTAGACTCCTGGCCTGTAGACTCCTGGCCTATAGACTCCTGGCCTGTAGACCCTGGCCTATAGACTCCTGGCCTATAGACTCCTGGCCTATAGACTCCTGGCCTGTAGACCCTGGCCTATAGACTCCTGGCCTATAGACTCCTGGCCTATAGACTCCTGGCCTGTAGACCCTGGCCTATAGACTCCTGGCCTATAGACTCCTGGCCTATAGACTCCTGGCCTGTAGACCCTGGCCTATAGACTCCTGGCCTATAGACTCCTGGCCTGTAGACCCTGGCCTATAGACTCCTGGCCTATAGACTCCTGGCCTGTAGACCCTGGCCTATAGACTCCTGGCCTATAGACTCCTGGCCTGTAGACCCTGGCCTATAGACTCCTGGCCTATAGACTCCTGGCCTGTAGACCCTGGCCTATAGACTCCTGGCCTATAGACTCCTGGCCTGTAGACCCTGGCCTATAGACTCCTGGCCTATAGACTCCTGGCCTGTAGACCCTGGCCTGTAGACTCCTGGCCTATAGACTCCTGGCCTGTAGACTCCTGGCCTGTAGACTCCTGGCCTATAGACTCCTATTCTTTTCTACTGCTCCACACCAAAAACTGAGAGACCTTCTCTCCATTACCAGCTTCCCCTCCCACAAACCAGTCTCACCTGCGCCCAGTCTCAGAGAGCCCACAGAAGGGGAAACCAAGGGACTGATGGTGGTCGTCTGCAGGATTGTCTGGGACTCTTGGAGGGGGGATCTGTGGGGCACTGAGACCTGGGGAAGGCTGTCTAGATCTGGGCTGAGTCGACGGTGAGGAGTCTCCTCCAGAGACACTGGAGAGTGAGTGGCGGTAGATGGGCCAGTGCTGCTGCAGAAGCTTTGGCTGTCTGTGTGGCCCTCTACTGCCCCCTGCTGGCACTCTGAGAAGGCCACCAGCGACTGCATGGCACCGTTGAAGGTGTTGTGGTGCTTGACGAGCTGTCGCACCCACTTGGACAGACCTGGGAGACACAGAGAGACGACCTTTGAACTGTACGGACAAAAGCAAGACACTACCTGTGTGGTTCATAAAAAAAAATAAAAAAACATTGCTTGCTATTCTGCTGTCTGACTTCTGGTTTTTCCTTTTGCTCAATTGTAATGCATGTGAACTAAAGGAGGCTGGTGGAGGTAGAAATCGGAGGATGGGCTCATTGTAATGCTATCAAACATTATCATTCCTCATTCAATTCCATGCATTACAATGACACCGTCCTCCGATTTCTACCTCCACCAGCCTCCCCTGATCTAAACAAATGAATACCCTAGATTCAAACAATATAAGCCTCTACATAGCCTCTCACCCTCTGTAATGGACTACTATCCCCACCTAGTGTTCAGGATAGAGAAACTATTATGTTTAGTTAAAAAGATGAAAAATAAATAAAAGTGCTACTCCTTCAGGGTCAGGGTCAATTTAATTGAACGAATTGAGAAGTTAAATTTACCATAACATTTCTTTAGTTGTGTTTGTTTGTACATTTCCAGTGTTGCAGGATTTTTCAATTCTTCATTTGGTATTTTCAATTCACTCCCAGAATTGACTGAAATGGAATGGACCGCAACCCTGATGCTCTTGAATGCATAGAAATAGAATCATTTCCATGGTTTTTCTATCAATTCTATTTCTATGCTTCAGTGATCCATGAGTTTTAGTACCTGCGATGTATTTGTTGGGATACCTGTGGTGTATTTGTTGGGGTACTGTGGTGTATTTGTGAAGCGTTTGTTGGGCTACCTATGGTGTATTCGTTGGGGTACCTGTGGTGTATTTGTGATGTATTTGTTGGGGTACCTGTGGTGTATTTGTGTTGTATTTGTTGGGATACCTGTGGTGTATTTGTTGGGGTACCTGTGGTGTATTTGTGATGTATTTATTGGGGTACCTGTGATGTATTTGTCGGGGTTGTTCCCAAAACGTTCGTCCACCAGAATGAGTGCCCCCCAGTCGTTCTTGTGCCGGATACACCTGTGAGGTGTGCAGATGGAGAGACCATAAAGGAAGTTACACATCAATCCATACCATAGAAATAGAATGAGCAGAACGGACATGCCCATTCAAATCAACATTCAAATGGTGGGTGAACCAGCTTCATTTAGAAGTTTTAGAGCTTACAGCTTTATCAACAATCAACCAACGGACTATTTGAACTAAGAACTTCTGCATTGTCCTAACCCTGTACATTCGTTTCCGGTCAGGTGACCACGAATGTTCCGACTTCAGACTCAGCAAAGACAGTATATGGCCAATCTATAGAGCTCTGAAAAAGCAGTGAAATATGGCTTGTTGATGTTAACAACTTGTATCCTCTGATCGTCGCTAATTCATGAAACATGAATATTCCAACAAAACTCACCTAATGCTTGATATCTTCAATAGGCAACGGGGAAATCTAAATCGCAACGGCGCTGAAATAGGCTACCCCGATTAGATGAACTGTGCAACAATTAATAATAATCCATAGGATAAAACAGAGCAAAATGTGGCCTTTTAGAAATGCACTTCATGCTATACATTTCACTCGACTATTTGATTGGTGTGCATTTGGCCACCTGAAAACACAACTATGAAGGTCACCAACACGTAGCGGCTACTGGTTAATGTTCTCATCCACCAGATACCTTGGCTGCTCGGCTGCCATCAGAATATGCCTGAAATGGATGTGAAAATAAGATGTGTGTGTGTGTGTGTGAGTGTGTGTGTGTGTGTGTGTGTGTGTGTGAGTGAGTGAGTGAGTGAGTGAGTGAGTGAGTGAGTGAGTGAGTGAGTGTTCTGCTCTCCACCAGATACCTTGGCTGCTCGGCTGCCATCAGAATATGCCTGAAATGGATGTGAAAATAAGATGTGTGTGTGTGTATGAGAGTGTGAGTGAGTGAGTGAGTGAGTGAGTGAGTGAGTGAGTGAGTGAGTGAGTGAGTGAGTGAGTGAGTGTGTTCTGCTCTGCTGTGCCAATGAAGGCGCATCTCTTATTTGGGGAAAATCTAAGACACTGCTGGTGCCGCTTAGGAAAAGACAGTCCGTAGTTAGGCTGTGTGAATGGCACAGTTTTATTAGGCTATAGGAGCACTTAACCCTAATTGGAACATTTCCTTTGTACATTAGTCTTGATTGTTGTGGGTTGTGTCTATAGGCCTGTATGTCAAATAAATGATAAATGAGAATAATCTTGTATGTACAGGGATAGCCTTTTTGTGACATCACTTAGTGCAAAGAGCCTACTCAACTCAACTGACGTTGGAATGTTCAGTCAAATGATGCGTCGTTGCCATGGTGCCGCCTCTGAATGTGTAGCTTCTCTCTGTGTTCTACACACGCAGTAATAATGATTACCGTGGCAATTATGTACTACAATTCCATGTCGGCCACCTTTTGGTGTACTAGCCAAATTGCCACGTTCTGAGGGACCATGTCTGCTCTACCAATTCTATTTCTATGGTCTGAAGGACCATGTCTGTTCTACCCATTCTATTTCTATGGTCCCGACCAGGTAAATACGACCGATGCGGTGCGATGTGGACAGAAAACCTAAAAACATCCAGGACGGCACTTTGTGAGTGGCAGGGGCAAAGGGGCAGGGGGGTAAGGTAAAGAGGCTGATTTGGGACGAGAGGAGGGGAACGGAGGAGGAACACTCACCTGCCCAGGGCCTGGTTCA
>NW_028153233.1:134255-141755 GCF_951799395.1 Argentina silus
CTGGTGGAGGTAGATATCGGAGGACGTGGCTCATTGTAATGCATGGAATGGAATGAGGAATGGTATCAAAACACACGTTTCCGTTCCATGCATCACAATGAGCCCGTCCTCTGATTTATACCTCCACCAGCCTCCCCTGGTTCATGTAAATGCAGAGGTCGGTCTACTGGCCTAGCGACCTCTCAGGACGCAGAGAAACATTCACAGCATGGCGCAGGACTCACTCTCTCTCTCCCTCCCTCTCTCTCCTCCTCCCTCCCGCTTGGCAGAAAGTTGGTGCGCTTAAACTCCCTCCATAATAAAATCACTGTTGCTGCACTATTGTTAGCGCAAAAGAGGAAAAAAAAAAAAAGCGCCTCTCCAGGGAGGAACATTGATCTAAAAGCCAAGAGCCTCTCTCCTCATGTCTCTAACCCACGCCGGATTTCACCCTCGAATAAGCATGGCTTCACAATCAAAGCTCATCTTCACTGGCTCGGAAATGTGTTGGAAGGGTCAAGTAGAAGTTCTACTTGGAGTCAGCAGAAAAACTTCCTCTCACACAACACGGCCGGGGGAGAGTGTTGGGCCCCAGGGTTCCCAGCTTGGAGCCGGGGGGGTACAGAGGGAGGAGGGCATGGGGGGGGGGGGGGGGGGGGGGGGGGGATTAGGAATGGTATTGTAATGCATGGAACAGAATGAGGAACGATGCCTTATTCCGTTCCATGCACTACAATGAGCCCCGTCCTCCAATTTTTCTACCTCCACCAGCCTCCCCTGGAGGAGGGGAGGAGGGGAGGCTTCTTCTGGGCCTTGTCTCCTTGCCCCATTTCTAAAGTGTGAACCTGTGCTGTTTATGTGCATACGGAACAGTCAAATCACTCAGATATAACATCGAAATGAAGTCAGCTCTGAAGAAAGAAAAAACAACAACAACATCAACTGTAGCACAGCGGGAGGAAAATAACAACAACAACAACAGCAACAATGGCGGACGCGGAGAAACTATCGACAACAACGACAAGAGTGCAGACAGCTCCTCACACGGCAAGGTGACTGGCCTGTGATTGTGAAACGAAGCAACAACGCCCGGGGCGGGATTTCATTGGGTCGGCGCCTCCAAATAACAACCGGGCCGGGTCCCATCAATAAAACATGACGGCTTTTTTTTCACCCCAAAAAACCCCCCCCCAACTGAAAACGCTGTGGCGTTAACATCGACAAGAGAGCATTCTCTCTCTCTGTTCTCTCTCTGTTTACGACTCACTCTGCTCGCGGTTGTCCTGTGATGGCTCTCTTCAATCTGATCCCCCCCCCCCCCCCCCCCCCCCTCGTACTTAGAACATGGGGGTGAATTATTCAGGTTATGTTCCGTATCTGGTGCTGAACAAAACAGCCATTATCTGGCAGGCTGCGCTTGTGGAAGGACGATGATTCCTCAAGGAAGAGGGGAATAACAAAAAAAGAAAAAAAAGAGGAGAGGAGAGGAGGGTGAGAAGAAAGAGAGATGAGAAACGACAGAGGAGGAGGCTGGGGAGATGGCGACGGCTAGCTCTCACCGATATAATTGAAAGGGGGTGTGTGTGGGGGGCACGGTACTCAGCGTTTTCGATCGTCCCCTTAGATGCAGCTGACGTTATTATTATAAATCTCTGCCCGGGAGAACGACGGGTAACCTGATAATAACCTGAACGTAACACGATCATAAAACAACGCCAGGTCTCTTAAAAGACGTGTGTGTGTGTGTGAGACACGGGGACACATTGCAAGCACAAAGAGTCCTTGTGCAAAGCTTGTTGTTTATATAGTCCCTGAGCTGTAATTTGTAAAGCCTTATAAAAGCGAAGTGGAGGGTGGGGTGGGGGCAAATACAATCCAATGCCACTCTGGGGGCAACCCCCCTGGGCTTGCTAGGGGGGTAATGGTCCCTAATGCTTTTATCTCTCAGAGACTGTGAGTAAACACCACTCTGTATGTCTGTCTCCGTCATTTCATTATGGACACATTTTTCCTGGATTGAAGCCCCAAAGACGGTGGGCCGGGCCGGGAGACCAGAACTAAGGCGACGGTGGGCCAGGCCGGGCCGGGAGACCAGAACTAAGGCGACGGTGGGCCAGGCCGGGCCGGGAAACCAGAACTAAGGCGACGGTGGGCCAGGCCGGGCCGGGAAACCAGAACTAAGGCGACGGTGGCCCGGAAGACCTGAACTAAGGCGACGGTGGCCCGGGTCGGGCCAGGGAGACCTGAACTAAGGAGACTGAGAACACCCGTTAACACACACACACACACACACACACACGTTTGTGATTGTGTCAGCTAGCATTGTAAGGTGAGTGAGAGTGTGAGTCTATGACAGAGTGGTGTGTGTCTGTGTGATGAGCATATGGCCTTCATGTCTAATTTAGGGACATTATCTGACAGGGTGGGTTTCCACAGGGCCCGGCGCCGGTTCGCAGCGCTACTGCAAAATGTCAATCTGCACAGTCGGCTGGCGCTCAGGTGCACACACGACAGGAGGGGCCCAGCGGCACCCCTACTGTGGGGGCAGGACACACACACACACACACACACACACACACACACACACACACACACACACAACACACTACACACTACACACAAAGTATACAACACACAAAGTATACAGTAAGTACACGCACACACACACTCATTTATACTCCTCAACAGGTTAAAGGTCAATTCTTAACAATTCACACACACACACACACACACAGACACACAGCATGATGTGAATTGAAATTAAATTCATGAATGAATACATATAAATCCTGATTTGGACTTCTGTTCCTATGGTGTTGGGTAGACAGCACATCAACACACCAGCACCAGACAGAAGCTGTCTGTTACCGCAACAACAAGAGAGAGAGAGAGAGAGAGAGAGAGAGAGAGAGAGAGAGGGGGGGGGGAGAGGGAGAGGGGGAGAGGAGTATTTAGCACACTCGTGAAAAAGCACAACAAGTGGTGAATAATTAAATGTATCATTTCTGGGCTTTTACTGCGTTGCACAGGTTAGGGTTAGGTGATATGGTGGTGTAGGGCGCTTCTATATACAATATGCGTGTGTGCGTGCGTGTATGTATATGTGTGTGTGCGTGTTCGTGGGTGTGTGTGTGTGTGGGTGTATGTGTGGGTGTGTATGTGTGGGTGTGTGTGTAGTGTGTGTATGGATATGTGTGTATGTGTGGGTGTGTATGTGTGTGTGTAGTGTGTGTATGGATATGTGTGTATGTGTGGGTGTGTATGTGTGGGTGTGTGTGTAGTGTGTGTATGTATTACGGTGGGGGAGGAAGGGAACGGATCTCAACGTCCAACGAGACGCAGTGACAAGAGAGGCACTGGTGTTGTGGTGCCATGTGACATGTCGCGGTTCTCTGAGCTCCTGTTGAATAATGGAAGGGGTCCCCCCCCCCACCCCCACCCAGAGGGTTAGACGTGTTGTGTGTGTGGTGTGTTAGTGTGTGTGTGGTGTGTTAGTGTGTGTGTGTGTGTAAATTATTCAGCTGCCAAATATTACAGCCACCATCACTACAGCGGGTGGTGTCCATGCCTCACAGACAGGCAGGCAGGCAGGCAGAGAGAGACACAGACAGACAGACAGGCAGGCAGGCAGACAGAGAGAGACACAGACAGACAGGCAGGCAGGCAGACAGACAGAGACACACTCATGCTCACACATACACACAGACAGACAGACAGAGACACAGAGAGACACGCAGACAGACAGAGACACAGACAGAGACACAGAGAGACACGCAGACAGACAGAGACACAGACAGAGACACAGAGAGACACGCAGACAGACAGAGACACAGACAGACAGAGACATAGAGAGACACGCAGACAGACAGAGACACACACTCACCACAAACACCAAGGATCTCCACAGTCAACGATTAGTAGGAGTAACTGATCAAGAAAGACTGCAATCTGCAGCGCGATGGGGGGGATTTCTCCTTAATTGTTCAGGGTTACGGTTAGTTTCTCTGAGGAGATTTTGGTTTGTAATTTCAACGATGCTAATTGAGGTATAACAAAAGAAAGCTGTTTGATAAACTTTCACAGTGTCTCCTGGAAAAGCTATTGTTTATTCAGGATGTCCCACTGAGACCAAGGTCTCTTTTTCAGGGGAGCCCATCCCACAACTTGAACAATAAAAAGTAAAAAGATTTAAAATGACAAACAATTACCACAACAATGCACACAATAGAATACATTTAAAAAAACACGTACATTCCTCAGATGACAGATCCTTCATCAAGGTCTTAAATTGACCAACAGACAAGAGAATCTAATTTGAGTACGTTTTGAAGGTTGTTTCAAGTACAGAAACTAAAGGCCGATTTACAGTTTCAGACGAACCCTGACGGGCAGCCAAGCTTGGGACCTGGTTTGGTACTCAGGACAACATGTCCGCCATAAAAGCAACGATGTGAGGTAAAATGGGGGTTTTAAAATAAAGAACTGCTTAATATACAAATAAAAAAAAAAACACGGATGAGGCCCTTCTTGAAGTCAAAGACGCCCTAGCCGCAGACTGATGTAAAAGACAATGGTGGGCACGGAAACTATTCCTGAGGTAAAGGTTAGAGAAACACTTATACAGCAACAGCAGCGCCTCAAGTTTCCACCGTTAAAGGCCATACAACACATCATCTCCGTTGGAACAGCGAAGACAAATATGCTTGTCTGAGCAAGGTGACCCACACACACACACACACACACACACCTTTGTATCTCTGAGCATGGCTGGGAGACAGCAAGGCGGGGGGGGGGTGTGAGTGTGTGTGTATATGTGTGTATGTGTGTGTATGTGCGTGTGCAGAGGCTCACCCTGCAGTCCACTTTGACTTTGATATGACACAAACACTCACTGAGCCGCCCTCCACCCCCCTACCCCTACCCCCTCCACCCCCTACCCCCCCGCCCCCCCCAGGCCTAGGCGCCAGCGCGGATGCGTCTTCACACAGACAGCGAGGCGACATCACCCCTAATGGCCTCCTTATCTTAATCTGCTTTAAAAGCATCTTGCATTTCCCCCCAGATCTTTTCACCTCTGCAAAAACCTCCGCATTTTTAATAAACCATCCCTCCCTATCTCCCCCCACCGATCTCCCCCCATCCCGACTACCCCCGTGGAGTGTGTTGGTACTCTTTGCGGTGGGGCCAGACGGCGAGGGGGCTGCTGTGTGGTTTTGATGGGCATTAACTGGGGGGCTGTTGAGGCACAAGTGCTACAAAACCGCAGCTCCGGGGGAGGGGGGGGGGGCTGAGGAGCCTGTGTGTGTGTGTGTGTGTATGTGTGTGTATAGTGTAGGGGGCTGGTATATACACTATGTGTGTGTGTGTGTGTGTACTTGAGTTGTACTGTATGTCCAAAGTGAGTGTGTGTGTGTGTGTGTGTGTGTCAGACGGGAGTGTGTCACACTGTCAGAGGGCGGCAGACAGAGCCTAGAGGGGCGCCTACCGTGCCCAGCTGTGTGTATGAGATGCTCTCATTGCTCTCTAAGGCTGCACGGGGGGCTGATAGGCATCGTCCAGACACAGAGAAGAGGGCCGTCTGGAGACAACGACCCATCTTCTGTCCACACACACACACACACACACACACACACACACACACACACACACACACACACACACACACACACACACACACACACACACACACACACACACACACACACACACACACACACACACACACACACACACACACACACACACACACAGGGGACTCTCTGGCTCCACAGGCTCCAATTAATACCCCGGCTCCTCATCTTAAAGCGCTGACTGCAGATTAAATATTAATGCATCAGCATAGAGGTCCTACACGTCCATCAATAATGAAAAACATCCCCCAGATCAGAGTTATTCTATGGCTGGCTGGCGTCATCGCTAGAAAAAAAGAGAAACTTGTTTTAGTTTTTTTTTTTTTTTCAAGTTTTGGGTCACTTGATATTGAAAGTGGACGGCAAAAAAAAATGAAAAGAACAAATAGAGTGTATGGATGTAGAGAATCCTTGAGTTTATATGGTGTGTTTTACTGAAATAATACACACTGCATTGTGTACACACACACACACACACACAGAAAATTCCCCCAAAAAAGGCATACAAACCGTTACATGCTTGCACAGCACAAACACACTGCAGTGCACACAGACACACACACACACACACACACACACACACACACACACACACACACACACACACAGAGAGAGAGACATCTGGTCCCTAAGTGAACCGGAGTGACAACAGAGCTTCAAAAGAAAAAAAAAATCAAATAATTCATCGGCCAAGAACCACATAATAAACAAAAGAAGCACCCCGTATTTATCAATGGGCCCTTAAACGCACAATGTCAGCGTGCTAGCTAACCGAAAGGGGATCCGGGGCATAATGTGGCGTGTGGCGTTGTTCGGGAGGGTTGTCCGGGGAGGACACATCTCTGACAGGAGTCCATCACTGCTGGTTATTAGTTATTGTTTAGGAACTCCTCATTTGTGAATCCCATTCAACTGACACCAAGTGTGTCGACAGTGTGTGTGTGTGTGTGTGTGTGTGTGTGTGTGTGTGCGTTCAAGTCCCCTAGCGAACAGACAGGGGGTGGTTGGAGAGAGGGGGGTCAGGGAGCATTGAGAACAAGTACAAGGAATCCAGTGGCTGGCTTTCCATTTTCAACCTGTGGTCTCTTCCTCCTCCTGCTGGTGAGAGGGGGGAACTACGGATATAACACTAACACAGAGAGAGACAGACAGAGAGAGACAGAGAGAGACAGACAAAGACAGACAGAGACAGACCCCCCCCCCCCCACACACACACACACACTCACACCTTGTAGGAGGGGAGGAAGCAGAGCACGCCCCGGTCCACGGCCTGGCACACCCTCAGCAGCAGGGCTCCCACCTCGTCCTGGAAGGTATATGTCTCCGTGTGCTGGAAGGTGGCACACAGCTTACGCCCCTGGGGGCCCTCGCCGATGGTACCCACCCACACCTGCAGGGGGCAGCACAGAGCTCAGGAACAGATACTGCGGGCGCAAGCGCGCAGGTATCAACTATTATATACGCCATTTAGCTGACGCTTTTATCCAAAGCAACTTACATTGCAGTGAGTGCATACATTTCAGTATATATGGTCCCAGCGGGAATCAAACCCATAAACTAAGCATTGTTAGCACATTGCTCTACCAACAGAGCCACAGAGGACCACAGGTATCAACTATTGAACATGCAGGAATGTTAGAGCAATTTTTAAGTATTTCTTTTCAGTAAAAAAATAATGGTGTTGTGCTGTGGGTGATGATAAACATTTTGAATTACATTTATGGCATTTAGCAGACAATTACTGTAGATACGAATTAATCAATACTGATTTGGTGTCTCAACCTAAAAAATGCTCTTTAAGGAAGAGAATGTTCTCACTCTGTAAAAGGAAAAACTCGGTCACACATAGACACACACCAGACCAGACCAGACCACACCACACCAGACCACA
>NW_028153232.1:20000-25000 GCF_951799395.1 Argentina silus
AAATGTATAAAGAAAAAAGGAAATTATTATGAATTATGAAATATGTAATTATGGTTTGCTGTCGTTTGTGGAAGTATGAATCTGAATATGAGTATAGTCAGGAGGGTGATTCTGGGTCTGCTATGGGAAGTGTCTATTTGAAGGCATTGAAGAGCCCCGGAGAATATTTTTGTTGAACGTTAATGCCTAATAATAAATAATAATAATAATAAATGCCATTTTGGTTTTAATTCTAACTGTGGGCGTCGGCCTCGCTTTGGATTGTCATCGACCGCTCCAGCCTGGACAGTGGCTGAAAGAGTACTTTTGTTATTTTGTTATTTTTTTGTTAAAAGAAGCCATTATACCCACATATATATATATATATATATATATATATATGTGTGTGTGTGTGTGTGTTTATATATGCCCCTGGATGGAGTTATACATACGCATTTATCTGGTAAAGAACAGTCAGTAAAAACAACAATACAAACAGTTAAAGATTAAAATCAAGTTTAAAAAGATGGTTTAGAAGAATATATATATATATATACACCATATATAGACCATCTATACTGAAACAACTCACTGCAATGTAAGTTGCTTTGGATAAAAGCGTCAGCTAAATGGTATGTATTACTATATTATATTATGTGTGTGAGTGAGTGTATGTGTGTGTGAGTGTGTTACTAATATGTTCTTGTCTGTCTTCAGGGGTTCCTCTATGAACTGGATAAGGTGAGTCCCCCTCCCCCCACCGGTTGGTTAGAGTTAGGGCTAGGTTTATAGTTATGGTAAGGGCTAGGCTTAGGGTTAGGGCTAGGTTTATAGTTATGGTAAGGGCTAGGCTTAGGGTTAGGGCTAGGTTTAGAGTTAGGGTAAGGGCTAGGGTTAGTGCTAGGGTTTGGTCTAGGGCTAGGGTTAGCACTACGGTTAGGACTAGGGTTAGAGCTAGGGTTACCATGAGGGTTTAGGGTTAGGACTAAGGCTAGGGTTAGGACTAAGGTTAGGGCTAGGGTTCGGGCTAGGGTTATAAGCATGGTGATGACATCATGTGTGTGTGTCCTCCAACAGCAGGTGAAGGTGATCGAGAGGTTTATGAGACGCCTGGAGTTCCATCTGAGCAAGGTACGCTGTGTGTGTGTGTGTGTGTGTGTGTGTGTGTGTGTGTGTGTGTGTGTGAGAGAAAGTGAGACAATCAAGTGTGGGCGGTAAAATAACTGTAAAGTAAAAAGATGTAATCTAATGTTGATTTACTTCTTACCACAGCGATCTAGTTTAGTCTAGTCTAGTCTAGTTTAGTCTAGTCTAGTTTAGTCTAGTCTAGTTTAGTTCAATAGTAGTTGTAGAGAATAGATATGAGTCAGCCTGTGGAGGCCAGGGAGAGGCTGCTATCAAACACACCTCATTCCATTCTATGCATTACAATGAGCCCGTCCTCCAATTTCTACCTCCAGCAGCCTCCACTGGTAGAGGCCTGGTGGAGGCTGTGTCAGTGTGATGGTTTCTGTGTGTGTGTGTGTGTGTGTGTGTGTGTTTATTTGTGTTTGTATAGGTTATCAGGGGTGTGTCTGATGGAGGGAGATGTGGGTTAAAGTTTGGTGTGTGTGTGTGTGTGTGTGTGTGTGTGTGTGTGTGTGTGTGTGTGTGTGTGTGTGTGTGTGTGTGTGTGTGTGTGTGTGTGTGTGTGTGTGTGTGTGTGTGTGTGTGTGTGTGCGCGGGGGAGGGGGGCAGGCCAAGGTCCAGCAGGGCTGAGTTCATGTGTGAGTGACCGTTGACAGAACAAAAAGTGCTATCACTCTCTCTCACACACACACATACACATACGCACACACATACGCACACACACACGTCCTGAGGCTCGTTTGACATTCCTGTGTTGTTCTAAGCTGAGTTAACCCTCCTCTCTGGAGTGTGATTGGTTAGTGCCATGCCCCGCCCCCTGCTCGCTGACGTGTGATTAGTTGAGAACAAACACCTCAGGGACTCTCTGACCTCTTAGGGGTCAAAGGTGATGACCCCGTCGCCTACGAAACGAAAGCAGCCTGTGGGTTTAGAGTTTCGAACTCAACTCAACTCAACCCCACGCTGACCTGCCCGGCGACAGAGATGGCCTCACCTGATTGGCTGGCCGGGAGGAAACACCACAGAGCAGTTGTCATGGTGACCCTGAACCGTCTGATCTGCAGATATGATGACATCATAGGTCATAAACATAATACCAGGCTGGAGGAGAGGAAGACAGGGATGAGGACAGAGGAGAGAGACTTGAGAGAGACACAAATGCACACACACACACACACACACACACACACACACACACACACACAGCCTCTCCCAGTAGCAGCCAGTAACCACCTCTAGGGATAGAGGGCAGATTAGGAGAACAGAGGAATCAATCTCTCTCTCTGTCTCTGTCTCTGCCTCTCTCAAGTGTGTGTGCATGTGTGTGTGAATGTATGTATATATATGTGTGTGTGTGTTTAACCTCATGATTAATGACTGTGTGTGTGTGTGTGTGTGTGTGTGTGTGTGTGTGTGTGTGTGTGTGTGTGTGTGTGTGTGTGTGTGTGTGTGTGTGTGTGTGTGTGTGTGTGTGTGTGTCCAGATAGATGAGTTGTATGAGGCCTACTGCCTCCAGCGGAGGCTGAGGGACGGGGCCAGTAAGATGGTGAAGGCCTTCACAGCCTCCACAGCCAGCCGGGAGGCCAGGGAGAGTCTGTCTGAGGCCAACAAGGGCTACAAGGAGTACACAGAGGTGAGGAGGGGGGAGACAGGGGGAGGAGGGGGGGGGGAGAGAGAGGAGAGGAGAGGAGGGGGGGAGGAGGAGAGGAGAAGAGAGAGGGGGGGTTGTGACCTGGATCATGGACTCTCTCCCCTGGCACAAACACTACTCACTCACCTGTCCTTCATACTTCCCCCCCCCCCGTAGAACATGTGTATGCTGGAGAGTGAGCTGGAGAACCAGCTAGGAGAGTTCCACGTCAAGATGAAGGGTGAGTTACAACATCTCCTCAGGTGAGGAGGGGACCAGGTGTGTGTGTGTGTGTGTGTGTGTGTGTGTGTGTGTGTGTGTGTGTGTGTGTGTGTGTGTGTGGGTGTGTGTGTGTGTGTGTGTGTGTGGGTGTGTGTGGGTGTGGGTGTGGGTGTGTTTTACCAGTGATGACTGTAACAGTTGTGTGTGTTGCAGGTCTAGCAGGCTTTGCCAGGCTCTGTGCTGGAGACCAGTATGAGGTGAGTCACTCTTCCTCTCTCTCTCTCTCTCTCTCTCTCTCTCTCTCTCCCTCTCTCTCTCTTCCTGTGTGAGATATTCCTCCACCCTCCTGTCCTCTCTTTCCTCATCCTTCGACTCTCTCTGTCCACAGACCTTAAGGCCAGCACGATCCTCTCCATGCGCTCCCTGGCTGTCTGAAACCCTGCAAGTTTGTAGAATAGGGCTCCGGGCAGCTGAGAGGAAATGGAGAAAATCTGGCCTTCCTGATGATCTAGACCCCTATCTCTCTCTCCTCCTCAACTACACCTCATCTGCATCAGCTTCTTACTACCATTCCAAAAATTCAGACCTCTACCTCTGACCCAAGGAATCTGTTCTCCACATTTTCCTCACTTCTCAACACACCTCCTCCCCCTCCCCCCTCCTCCCTGCCTGCGGATGACTTTGTCACCTACTTTGAGAAGAAGGTTGATGACATTAGCAGCTCTTTCCCTCTACCTCTCACCAACACTGCTACCTCTCCTCCCAAACCCACTGCGCTACACTCGGTCTCTGGTTTATCAGCTTTTTCCCCCCTCTATCCTGATGATATTCTAAAACTGGTCACATCCAAGCGGGCAACCACCTGCCCCTTCGATCCTATCCCCTCCCCCTTTCTCCAATCCATCTCCAAAGACCTCCTTCCGTTCCTTACCACCTTAATCAATTCCTCTCTATCCACAGGATCTGTTGCAGCTGCCTTTAAGACAGCCAGAGTCAAGCCTCTTGACCCATCTGCTGTGTATAACTACAGACCGGTATCCCTTCTCTCCTTCTTATCTAAAACCCTTGAACGTGCTGTCTCTAACCAACTGTCTAACTACCTCCTTCAGAACAACCTCCTTGACCCTCACCAATCCGGCTTCAAGGCTGGGCACTCGACTGAGACTGCCCTCCTTGCTGTCACGGAGGCTCTCCACTCCGCTCGAGCTTCCTCCCTCTCCTCTGTTCTCATTCTTCTGGACCTGTCTGCTGCATTCAACACAGTAAACCAGCCGATCCTTCTCTCCATCCTCTCAGAACTGGGCATCTCTGGCTCTGCACTCTCCTGGATTGTATCCTACCTGGCCGATCGCTCTTACCAGGTGACAAGGATCGCTGTCCTCTCCACGAGCCCTCACCACTGGGGTCCCCCAGGGCTCTGTCCTATGGCGCTTACTGTTCTCCCTCTATACCAAATCTCTTGACTCTGTAATTTCCTCACATGGTTTCTCCTACCACTGCTACGCAGATGACACTCAACTCTTTCTCTCTTTCCCCCCTTCTGACTCACAGGTGGCAACATGTGTCTCTGCGTGTCTTGCAGACATTTCCGCTTGGATGTCAGCCCACTACCTGAAGCTCATCCTTAACTAGACTGAGCTGCTCTTCCTCCCCGGGAAAGCCTGTCCTCTCCAAGACTTCTCCATCACAGTAGAGAACTCTACTGTGACCTCCTCCCATACAGCCAAGAACCTTGGGGTGATCCTTGACAACCATTATCCTGTGCGGCGAACATCACAGCGACAGCACACTCCTATAGATTCTTCCTCTACAACATCAGAAGGATACATCCGTTCCTCACCAGAGAAGCAGCACAACTTTTGGTCCAAACACTTGTAATCTCTCGCCTTGACTACTGCAACGCACTCTTGGCCGGGCTCCCCGCCTCCTCCATCAGGCCTCTGCAGCTCATCCAGAATGCTGCTGCCCGTCTGGTGTTCAATCTCCCCAAATTCTCCCATGTCACGCCCCTCCTCCGCACCCTCCACTGGCTCCCGGTAGC
>NW_028153232.1:30000-55000 GCF_951799395.1 Argentina silus
CAGATTTAGATTTTATGTTTTATGTTGTGACTCACAATGGAAAGGTCCTGTTGATAAGAATGAAGAGGGTGTGTGTGTGTGTGTGTGTGTGTGAGCTTATGTGTGTATGTTTGTGTGTGCGTGTGCGTGCATGTGTGTGTGTGTGTGTGTGTGTGTGTGTGTGTGTGTGTGTGTGTGTGTGTGTGTGTGTGTGTGTGTGTGTGTGTGTGTGTGTGTGTGTGTGTGTGTGTGTATCCTTCCCAGAATCCCGTAGCCCCCCAGGGGAGAGGGGTCAGGGCGTGGAACTTCCTGTCCTGACGTCTGAATGTTTCCATCTCACAATGTAGAGGGAGATGTCCCTCCCCCCCCCCCACACACACACACACACACACACTAGGATCTGTGTTCATAAGCAATATAACACACACACTCAGCTGACTGATAGATAAACATCAGGAGTCAGACCTCCTGACTGAGTCCTCATTGGCCTGTCTGAGCAGCCAATAAGAGACACACAGAGCAGGTCATGCCCTGATGATGTCATGACGTGTTGGGAGATATGAGAGGACCTTGTTCCTGCGGAGGTGCAGTAGTGACAGTCACTGGACTGGGGGGGCAGAACCACGCAGCAGAACCACGCAGCAGAACCACGCAGCAGAACCACTGTTTTATGTACTGTTTTATCTGACTGTGTGTGTGTGTGTGTGTGTGTGTGTGTGTGTGTGTGTGTGTGTGCGCAGGGTCGTAGCCACAGTCGTTCCTCCAGTGTGAGTCTGACGGTGGAGACGGCTCTGGGGAGCTTTGACTTCCTGAACACGTCAGACCTGGAGGAGGAGGAGGAGGACGAGGAGAAGGAGAAGAAGGAGAAGAGGAGGACTGACAGGTTAGGATCTTTAAGATGACACCCCCTGTAGAACTGGACTCCTGGTCCTGGCTGAAGGTTGTGTGTGTTACTGCCCCCTGGTGGAGACCCCAGAATCACACTGCTGTCTCTTCAAATCAAATCAATGAGTTTATTTTAGTGTATTCATCATATCCAGAGAATACAGCCATAGGGCAAGCAAACCATCAACTATGCAATATAATAATAATAAAAAACAATAACATCATTTGGCATAGGGCCCCCCCCTACTCTTACTGCCCCCTGGTGGAGAGGTCTAGTAACACACCCCTGTCACACAGCAGGTAGAGACAGGCTGTCAGGTCAGAATGCTCATTACTGTTCCTTACTGCTCTTAACAGGACGTTGATGCTGTAATAATCAATGTGGTAGAAGTCTGTATTTTCAAAGTCCAAGTATTTGTTCACGGTTTAGAAGACGTGTTCTGCTTTGTGGCAAGGCATTGTCATGGTTACGTCCAGCTACAGTCAGGTGTCTTGGTGAACTGTCCTACTCACTCCTCCCTCTTCCTGTGTGCTTGGTGTCCAGTGCCCCTCGCAGGCTGGTGGAGGGGGAGGGGGAGGGGGAGGCTGGGGGAGACTGGGACGCCCCCTCTGTTCCCCTGACGACAGGCTGCCTGGCTCTAGATCACACCCTGCTGGTGCACCTGAGGAACTGCAGCTCCCAACTACTGGTGAGGAAAATGACACACGCGCACACACACAGACACACGCGCACACACACACACACACACACACGGAGGCACACGCACACACACAGACACACGCACACACACAGACACACGGGCACACACACACACACACGCAGACACAGACAGACACACACACACACACACCAACACACACACACAGACACACACACACACACACAGTACTGGTGAGGACATATCAGAGGCTTCTCACCGTCAGCATTTTCAAGGAGTAAAGAAGCTGTGAATCCTGTTGAGTTTGACTAACGTCTCCTGCTGGGGGTGTGTGTGTGTGTGTGTGTGTGTGTGTGTGTGTGTGTGTGTGTGTGTGTGTGTGTGTACACACGTGTGTGTGTGTGTGTGTGTGTGTACGTGTGTGTGTATGTGTGTGTGTACGTGTGTGTGTACGTGTGTGTGTACGTGTGTGTGTACGTGTGTGTGTACGTGTGTACGTGTGTGTGTGCGTGTGTGTGTGTGTGTGTGTGTGCATGTGTGTGTGTGTGTGTGTGTGTGTACACGTGTGTGTGTGTGTGTGTACGTGTGTGTGTACGTGTGTGTGTACGTGTGTGTGTACGTGTGTACGTGTGCGTGTGCGTGTTACAGAGGCTGGGGACATTCGGACCCCTGCGTTGCGGGGAGATGTACGCGTTGGACCGCCTCCTCAGAGAGGCCCGGGTCCTGGAGCTGGTCCGCAGGGTCGCCATGGAAGCGCCCGAGGGTGTCGCCCAGCCGGACCAGGGTGAGGTCATCACGTATGGTTGCTTCTGATTGGACGAGACATGGAACACTACTGTAGCGCTGTAGACAGGTCACAGGTTAGGCTCCTAGGACTATACTGTAGACAGGTCACAGGTTAGGCCCCCAGGACTATACTGTAGACAGGTCACAGGTTAGGCCCCCAGGACTATACTGCAGACAGGTCACAGGTTAGGCCCCCAGGACTATACTGTAGACAGGTCACAGGTTAGGCTCCTAGGACTATACTGCAGACAGGTCACAGGTTAGGCCCCCAGGACTATACTGCAGACAGGTCACAGGTTAGGCTCCTAGGACTATACTGCAGACAGGTCACAGGTTAGGCCCCCAGGACTATACTGCAGACAGGTCACAGGTTAGGCTCCTAGGACTATACTGCAGACAGGTCACAGGTTAGGCTCCTAGGACTATACTGTAGACAGGTCACAGGTTAGGCTCCTAGGACTATACTGCAGACAGGTCACAGGTTAGGCTCCTAGGACTATACTGGTTCAAATGGATTAAATATGATGACAAAGGTTTTGTACATACACGCACGCACGCACACACCAGTCATGTTTAACTCACTAACTGCCAAAGAACCCTCACCACCAAGAGAGCCAGGTGTTCTATGTGATGTTCCCCTAGCAACAACACTCTGATTGGCTACAAAAAGAAGCGTCGTCTTGATGACCATCTGAGGACTTTATTCACCCTCGGCACTGAAGGAGTTAATAATCTAGTCCAAGATGGATCCTGAGGAGATTGAATGATCATCTCTTTCTTCCTCTCTCCCTCCTCCCCCTCTCCTCCCTCCTCCTCCTCCCTCCTCCCTCCTCCCTCCTCTCTGAGTAGTGGTTCCTCAGTTGGAGCAGTGCCAGGGGGCCTTGTTGCTATGGCAGCAGTGTGTGGAGCAGGGGGGGGTGTATTCCACGTCTCCAGAGGCCTTCGTCTCAGCTCTGACCTCCTCCTACACCTGCAAACTGCCAGAGAGGGCCGTCTGCATGGCCGACACAGGTGTGTGTGTGTGGGGGGGGGGTCTGTGTGTGTGTGTGTGTGTGTGTGTGTGTGTGTGTGTGTGTGTGTGTGTGTGTGACTAACCCCTCCTCCTCCTCCTCCAGTGTTCGTGCGTCTGGTGGAGAGGATCCTGGAGCACCGTCTGCCGCGGCGAGGGGGCGTGGCCTCCAGAGAGCCGCTGACGGTGTTCCAGTTCTGGAGCTACCTGGAGGCAGAGGGCGTCAGCGACCTGGACACACACATCTCTGACCTGGCCGAGGAGGGTGGGTCCACACACACACACACATCTCTGACCTGGCCGAGGAGGGTGGGTCCACACACACACACACACACACACACACACACACACACATCTCTGACCTGGCCGAGGAGGGTGGGTCCACACACACACATACACACACACACACACACACACACACACACACATCTCTGACCTGGCCGGGGAGGGTGGGTCCACACACACACACACACACACACACACACACACACACACACACACACATCTCTGACCTGGCCGAGGAGGGTGGGTCCACACACACACATACACACACACACACACACACACACACACACACACATCTCTGACCTGGCCGGGGAGGGTGGGTCCACACACACACACACACACATACACACACACACACATCTCTGACCTGGCCGAGGAGGGTGGGTCCACACACACACACACACACACACACACACACACACACACACATCTCTGACCTGGCCGGGGAGGGTGGGTCCACACACACACACACACACACACACACATCTCTGACCTGGCTGAGGAGGGTGGGTCCACACACACACACACACACATCTCTGACCTGGCCCAGGAGGGTAGGGTAACACACACGCACACATACACACACACACACACACACACACACACACACTATAACAGTTATAGTGAATGTGCTGATGGCTACCATTGTTGTTGTTTTAACATCCCCCCCCCCCCCCCCCCCCCCCCCCCAGTGTGGCTGGTCCAGAGCCTGCAGAGTGGGGACCAGGAGGTGCTGGTGAGGGCGCTGAGGAGACCCCCAGAGGCCAGTCTGAGGAGGGAGGGTCTGCGGGCCGTCAGCCTGCTGCTCAGAGACGGGAGGGGGAGGGTCTCCTCCTCCGCCTCCTCCCTGCTCCGCAGCCTGGCCGACCAGCCACGGCACAGGGAGAGGGTGAGTGTGTGTGTGTGTATGTGTGTCAGGGGGGGAGTGTGTGTGTGTGTGGGGGGGGTGGGAGTGTGTGTGTGTGTGTGTGTGTGTGTGTGTGTGTGTGTGTGTGTTGATTAACTATCATCTGTGTGTGTGTGTGTGTGTGTGTGTGTGTGTGTGTGTGTGTGTGTGTGTGTGTGTGTGTGTGTGTGTGTGTGTGTGTGTGTGTGTGTGTGTGTGTGTGTGTGTGTCCCAGGCCCTGGTGAGCTGTCTGGAGCTGCTGGAGGAGGAGTCTGTTGACACCAGGGTGTGTGGATGTAAAGCTCTGGCCTGTCTCAAGGTGAGACCTGCTGCTCCGTCTCTCCTGATGCCCCCCCCTCCACACACACACACACACACACCAGGGGAGGCTGGTGGAGGTAGGAATCGGAGGACATTGTAATGCATGGAATAGGGAATGGTGTTAGATACCATTCCTTATTCCATACCATGCATTACAATGAGCCCGTCCTCCGATTCCTACCTCCGCCAGCCTCCCCTGACCCACCTCCACACCAGGACTCCACCACCATGTAGGTCTGTTTACATGTCTGTGGTCTCACACCAACTGACAAAATCCATGGAAGAAACAATCAGAATAATTATTGTTATTATTGTTATTATTATTACTACTGCTAACCACCTGTCCTGACCCCCCCTGACCTGTCCTGACCACCCCCCCCCCCCCGTCCTGACCCCCCCTCACCTGTCCTAACCCCCCCACCTGTCCTGCCCCCCCCCCATTCCCCCGTCCTGACCCCCCCCTCACCTGTCCTGACCCCCTCCACCTGTCCTGCCCCCCCCCCCGTCCTGACCCCCCCCTCACCTGTCCTGACCCCCTCCCCCCGTCCTGACCCCCCCCCACCTGTCCTGACCCCCTCCACCTGTCCTGACCCCCTCCACCTGTCCTGACCCCCCCTCACCTGTCCTGACCCCCTCCACCTGTCCTGACCCCCCCTCACCTGTCCTGACCCCCTCCACCTGTCCTGACCCCCCCTCACCTGTCCTGACCCCCTCCACCTGTCCTGACCCCCCCTCACCTGTCCTGACCCCCTCCACCTGTCCTGACCCCCCCTCACCTGTCCTGACCCCCTCCACCTGTCCTGACCCCCCCTCACCTGTCCTGACCCCCCCCCCCCCACCCCCCCCATGCTGCTGCCCCCTGCAGGCCAAGGAGAGCATAGAGCAGCTGGTGTATGTGTGTCGGACTGATAAGGAGGATGTCAGAGAGGCTGCCAAGCAAGCCCTGCTGGTCCTGGGTGAGTGTGTGTGTGTGTGTGTGTGTGTGTCCAGGTGTGTGTGTGTCCAGGTGTGTGTGTGTCCAGGTGTGTGTGTGTCTGTGTCTGTGTGTGTGTATTGTTCCTCAGTATGTGTGTGTGATGTTCCTCAGTGTCCAGGTGTATAACTGTGTGTGTGTGTGTGTGTGTGTGTGTGTGTGTCGTCAGGTGAGGAGGGGAAGATGGCCCACAGACACGTGGAGTCGTCTCAGGACGGTGTGCCCCGCCTCTTCGCCCCCGGCAGCATGGCCAGTACCGCCTTCTAACCCACCTACTGACCTACTGTCTACACACTGTTCCACACACACACACACACCTGGACACACACACACACACATACACACACACACACACACCTGGACACACACACACACACACACCTGGACACACACACACACACCTGGACACACACACATATACACACACACACACACCTGGACACACACACACACACACACACCTGGACACACACACACACCTGGACACACACACACACACACACACACACACACACCTGGACACTGAGGAACACACATCTCACACACACACACACACACACAAAATATGTAAATATATATACACACTGTCAAAGACGTTGCAATACTACCCAGATACAGGAGAATGCTAACTGTCTGTGGCACACTCACACACACTCACACACACACACTCACACACACACACACACACACACACACACACACACACACACACACACACACACACTCACACACACACACACACACACACACACACACACACACACACACACACACACACACACACACAGACAGACAGACAGACAGACACACACACACACACACATAGCTGCAGTATGACATGAACTCTTCCAGGCAGGAAGCTAAAGCCTGTACAGTGTACACACCGACCTCCGACCTCTGACACATACAGCTGCTCTGGAGGATGGAGGGAAGGAGAGGGGGAGGAGAGGACAGAGGAGAGGACATGGAGGTGGAGAAGACTTCACTGCCTTACAATGTGTTCTGGCCTGGCAATCATGTTGGGTGGACCCAGAGAATCAGTGGGTGGAGGGATGGATGGATGGATGGATGGATGGATGGATTGAGGGATGAAGGGACGGAAGGAGGGATGGAAGGGCACAACTAGTGTCAGGTCATGGGACATGATTAAAGCAACATGGAAAAGTGACATTTGGCTTTTCTGGGGAAATGCACTTTTGATCTACTGGAGGCGGTTCCTCTGGAGACGGAGACGGTTCCTCTGGAGATGGAGGTCGTGACCCCAGGGTGTGCTGCCCCTGCTGCCAGCCAGAGGAAGAGTCTGATGAACGATGATCACAGTGCCATCTTCCTCCCATGATGTCATTATATATGCTTTATGAAAATATCTATTATTCCACTGGAAGTGTACATGTTTATATAATTGTATTGTGATTCAGTTGGCATTGTTTAAACATTCTTAAGTAAATTCATATTTTGTTTTTTGAGAGCTGAATAATGCCTCAACCAACTAGCTTCCTGAGCCTGCAGCCACCGGCCATGATGTCACTGGAGACTAGTTAACTGAAGGCTAGGCTAGGTTAACTGAAGGCTAGGCTAGGTTAACTGAAGGCTAGGCTAGGTTAACTGAAGGCTAGGCTAGGTTAACTGAAGGCTAGGCTAGGTTAACTGAAGGCTAGGCTAGGTTAACTGAAGACTAGTTAACTGAAGGCTAGGCTAGGTTAACTGAAGGCTAGGCTAGGTTAACTGAAGACTAGTTAACTGAAGGCTAGGCTAGGTTAACTGAAGGCTAGGCTAGGTTAACTGAAGGCTAGGCTAGGTTAACTGAAGACTAGTTAACTGAAGGCTAGGCTAGGTTAACTGAAGACTCGTTAACTGAAGGCTAGGCTAGGTTAACTGAAGGCTAGGCTAGGTTAACTGAAGGCTAGGCTAGGTTAACTGAAGGCTAGGCTAGTTAACTGAAGGCTAGGTTAAGACTAGTTCTGTGTAGATGGGTGGTGGAGTTATTTTTTCATCAACATTATTATTATTTTTATTATTTTTATTGACAAGTTAAAACTGTGGTGGACTTTGCCTTGTTGAAGCAGACTACTAGATATATCTGTGAGGCTGAGACGAGAACCTGCATCGCCTGTATGCACCTGTCCAGACTCATCCCATTAGATTATATAGGGCCTCATCCCATTCGTTTCTATAGGGCCTCATCCCATTAGTGTCTATAGGGCCTCATCCCATTAGTGTCTATAGGGCCTCATCCCATTCGTTTCTATAGGGCCTCATCCCATTAGATTATATAGGGCCTCATCCCATTAGATTATATAGGGCCTCATCCCATTAGAGTCTATAGGGCCTCATCCCATTCGTTTCTATAGGGCCTCATCCCATTAGATTATATAGGGCCTCATCCCATTAGATTATATAGGGCCTCATCCCATTCGTTTCTATAGGGCCTCATCCCATTAGTGTCTATAGGGCCTCATCCCATTAGTGTCTATAGGGCCTCAGAGTATTAAGGACAGGTGGGTCTTTAGTGTGGAAGTGCCTACAGAGGGTGGAGTGATTTCATGACACAGAGAGACTTTATTTAAGAGATGCAGTGCAAACAGAAACCCACTGCAGCAAAGTATATTTTCCTTATGACACAGATTGTGCAGCATTTAAATAAGTGATTTTCTTGTTGATTTTTTTTTCTATAAAGTATATTGCTTGGCAAATATGTTGCTAGGCATCAAATGTAAACAAATTATTATTATTAAAAATGTGTTAAAGAAATGTTCCTGGTTTCTGTCTTGTTTTGAGAGGGAGGATGTGATGATGTTGATGTTGATCTGTTGTCCTTTATTACATTCTGTAGTTGATGTAGAGCTGTTCTGCCTCGGGGGTCGATGCTGGTCGACTTGTCTTCAGTGTAATGACAAATAATAATAATAATAATAATAATAATAATAATAATAAACAAGACTTACAACTCACTGTAAAGTAAACACATGTAGAAATAGTCAACAAAGAAACCTCCCAAGACCCAAACATTGACTTGGTGAGGTTGGTGCATGGGACATAAAAAACAATCGCAAATATTGACAAGAAATTTACAAAATAGAACAATAAAACAATACATTTTGTAGGCTGTGCGAGGCTAAGTGGCAATGAGGCTAGAGGCTGTGAGACGGGTATGGGGCATGACACCCAGATCCTACATGACACCCGGACAGGTCAGGTCGTCTGCTGGATGGGTTCCCTGTTTTCTTTACTAATATTGAATGATGGTGATAAACGACCCGTCATTCAACAGCAGCGCCCCCGTGGCCGCTCGCCGTGCCTGCACCCTCCCCCCCGCCGCCCCGCCGCCCCGCCGCCCCGCCGCCCCGCCGCTCCGCCGCCCCGCCGCCCCCCACCGCCGCACAGGCGCACTGACGCCACACAGCCGCCATTTTGTGCGGAGCATACTCTGCAAAAGCGGGAGAGGATTAAAACCGCCGGAGGAGAAGGCTGCAATTCTCAACCGTCTCGGACAGATTGAAGAACAGACTCTGCGCTTTCTGCCGAATTAAGCGAGCAGAGAAACAAGAGTTTAGCAGGTAATGTAACACTTGTTTCCAGGGAAGGGGGGAGTTTTGCAGGAGCTTTAATCGGCCTCTAGGTGTCACGATGGGGCTCCAGGTCCGGGCGGATGACGGGGGGGTTTGTCTCCCTCTATCGTTATTGAACATTTAGCAAAAAAAACACTTATAACCCAGAAGTTCAACGAAATGTCCGTATAACTACTCTACTCGAGCTAAATGAGTCGCCATTTCGTTAAGTATAGATAATTAGACTTCGACGTGTTGGTCGAGTGTTTAGGCCAGGCGTCCATTTTCTTTTCCTTCTTTGTTTCCTGTCTTTTCCGTCAGTCTGGAGGTGGAAACTCCGAAACTAACACGACTCTGATCACAAGTCCCTTCATTCGGTCTCCATCTCTGTATTTCTGCCCAGATCTATTTTCCATCCTCCCGCTTGCTGTTGATTGAGTCAAAGTTCGCCGGTCCAGTTGCATTAAAGTTTGCAGATGAAGACGTCCGCCGACCGTGGGTTCGGTGGTCGCCCCACCTCGGTGGTCGTCGTTATTCGCCTTTAACCGGCCGTCGACCCCCTCCACCGACCCCGGTACCGAGTTAACCAAACATAGGCTTCTTTCTCGCATTTCTGTCTCTTCAACCGCCGCTGTCGTGTCGGAGCGCCGCAGCTACCGTGCTAGCCAGCTGCTACGCACACCAAAATGGTGCGAGGCTGCAGAAATGACCCCGCCAGCCGTTCCTCCTCCCGTACCGAATAACCGGGTTTCTATCCGACACCAGCCCCTTCACTTTAACGAGACAGCAGTCTCAGATGAACCGATGTTGTGGTCGGTGCTGCCAGCCCGCTGCCATCCCGGTGCCCGGTGCCCGCCGCCCGCCCTGTGAACGCGTACCGTGAGCTCCGCCGACGGAGGCGGTAAAGTAGCGGACAGCTCCCTCTACAACCCGGCTGCCAGCGGTACAAAAACACGGTTTATTTAAGCCCTGTCAACTGCTGTCTCCCACGTCCATGTTCGCCCTTTATTAACGCCACGTCATCATGACTGGGGCTTAAAGTGATGTTTGATATTAAACAACCAACTAACTAACTAACCCATGGATAACTAACTAACCCATGGATAACTAACTAACCCATGGATAACTAACTAACCCATGGATAACTAACTAACCCATGGATAACTAACTAACCCATGGATAACCAACTAACCCATGGATAACTAACTAACCCATGGATAACCAACTAACCCATGGATAACTAACTAACCCATGGATAACTAACTAACTAACCCATGGATAACTAACTAACCCATGGATAACCAACTAACCCCTGTGTATCCAGTTCATGTAGTAACTGTGTAGAAAGTCTAACATGTCTGTGCCCCTCTCCTCCCCCAGGTAGAGTCAGGTAGCAGTCAGGACAGTACAGGCAGGTGTGTGGTTCACCTGAAGCAGACTTTGAGGAAGACAAGCAGGTGTAGAAAGATGAAGTATTCGTTTCTGGTGCAGGTAACCACTAGCAACCACTAAGGAAGGAGCTGACGTGTGTTAGAGATGGTTCCTGTAAATAAAGTCAGCTGAGGGGATATTATGGTCTGTCAGACCACTGTGATGTGTGCTTTTAAGTGGCTGTATGTGCAGGTACCAGCATTGTTCTACCATGGTACTGGAACATGTTTACATACTCTCTGTCAAGTAAACACGCTGTCTGAACATCCAGGGATCAGTTACATTTAAACATGTGAACAGTGATGGAATGAGTTGGGCCTAATGCTGCATATCTAGACTGTGTGATGGGCTGTCTCTCTCCTCCTGATCTGTGATTGGCTGTCTCTCTCTCCTGGTGTGTGATTGGTTCTCTCCCTCCCCCAGGTGTTGCCCATGGACGGGGGACCCACGGACGTGGTGGTGGAGGAGGGGGGAGAGGGCTTCAAGGCCAAGGAGCTGGTGGGTTACCAGGAGGAGGAGGAGGAGGAGGTGGTGGCTGACCTGCTGCAGCAGGCCGTGGAGGGCATGGTGGTGGAGGAGGGGGCCGGGGAGGTGGTGGAGGAGGCCCAGGGGGGGGTGATGGAGGCCGGGGGGGTGGAGATGATGGTGATGGAGTCTCTGGACCCCGCGCTGCTGCAGATGAAGACTGAGGTGATGGAGGGCGTGGTCGGTGTCCCAGGCTCCGCCCACCAGGCCACGGTCACCACCGTGGACGAGACTCAGATCATCACCTTACAGGTAAACAACAAACACATACAGGTAAACAAATACAGGTCAATAGCTCAATAAAGTAAAATGTTGATCCTGAGTGAGCAGAGTCTTCCTCCTGCTGAGTCGATCTTCATCTCCCGAACCCCGGCTGCAGTCTGGTGTGTGTGACACCTACGTTACTACACTAACATACTAGTAACACGTATGACCAGAGTTGAAATGAATATGTTATTGTTGATGATTTATTTGATTGAACAGCAGGGAGTCCCATTGAGACCACAGTCTCTTTACCAGGGAGCCCTACACACACACACAGTTTACAACCAAACACTGACAACCCTAACACAATCAAGACAAACAAACACATTTTTCAACAAAGAGGTCCTCAATCAAAACTTGAACAACCAACTGAAATGATTTTTGTAGATTGTTCCAGCAGTGATGATGATGATGGTGTTGTTGTTATGGTTATTGATGTTGTTGATGATAGTGGTGTTATGGTTATTGTTGGTGTCATGGTTGTTGTTGTGGTGGTGTCATGGTTGTTGATGGTGTTGTGGTGGTGGTATGGTTATTGTTGTGGTGGTGGTCTTATTGTTGTTGTTGATGGTGTTATTGTTGTTGTTGATGGTGTTATGGTTGTTGTTGTTGATGGTGTTATGGTGGTTGTTGTTGTTGTTGTTGTTGATGGTGGTGTTGTGGTGGTGGTGGTCCCCTCCAGGTGGTGAACATGGAGGAGCAGCAGGCCCTGGGTCTGGGGGAGCTGCAGCTGGTCCAGGTGCCAGTTTCTTCTGTCACCTCCACCGTGGAGCAGCTCCAGGGGACCTTCATAGATGCCACCGCCATGCCCAAGGACGGAGACCCCGTCATCTGCCACACCCTGCCCCTGCCAGAGGGCTTCCAGGTGAGACACACACACACACACCCTGCGAGAGGGCTTGTCCTAGGCCTGTGTGTGATTGATCCATGGTTGAGGAGACGTGTATGTGTGTGTATATATACTGTGCGTGTGGATATACTGTGTGTGTGTGTGTATATATATATACTGTGTGTGTGTATATATATACTGTGCGTGTGGATATACTGTGTGTGTGTGTGTGAGTGTTCCCTGGTAGTGTGATGTTGACCCCTGCCCTGTCTCCCCCAGGTGGTGAAGGTGGGAGCCAACGGGGAGGTGGAGACGGTGGAGCAGGAGGAGCTCCAGCCCCAGGGGGACGAGGACCTGACCCAGCCTCAGCAGGAGGACCTGTCCTGGGCCAAGGACCCGGACTACCATCCCCCCCTGAGGATGGTAGGTAGACTACACCACAGGTTCAACCCCGGGCAGGGCCGCTGGCTCCTAGACACACTCTGCTACCGTTGTGCCCTTGAGCAAAGGCACTTGACTTCAGATGACCCCTGCTCCTCTCCGGGTGGGGGGGGGTGACAGGGGAGGATGGAGCAGAGGACACATTTACAGTTACTGATGGACTAATACAGCTCTATTATTCTGCCACCCTCCTCCTCCTCTCCTCTCCTCCCCGTCTCCTCTCCTCTCCTCCTCCAGCTCAAGAGTAAGAAGAGTAAGAAGAGTAATCTTCGGTACAGGACGGAGGGAGAGAAGGACATGGACGTGTCTGTGTATGACTTTGAGGAGGAGCAACAGGAGGGTCAGCTGTCTGAGGTCAACGCTGAGAAGGTAGTGGGCAACATGAAGCCCCCCAAGCCCACCAAGATCAAGAAGAAAGGTGACAGCTGGCCATCGGTCATATGGATTCATATCGCACCTTTTATGTAGGCAAATGTCACAAAGTGCTTCCTGCACAGAGCCGACCTCCTTCCTGTCTGGAGCCTGTCCCTGTCAAAATACCGCCAGACTTTCCCCTGTGGGTTTTCTATCTGGTGCTGTAGTTGAATTTGACTGTTGACTTTATTTGAGGTTGTCACCAAAGAAGTTGTTGTAACTAAGAAAGCTCATAATAATAGCTGCTAATAATAATCTTCTAGCATTGAGACTGGCACCGGAGCATAGCCGTGTTCTTCTGATGACTGATGGACAGATGGTTCACCCATTTAGACAAATGTTCTTGTTGTAAGTTGCTTTGGATAAAAGGGTCTTCTAAATGTGCAGGTGTGAAGAAGACCTTCCAGTGTGAGCTGTGCAGCTACACCTGCCCCCGCCGCTCCAACCTGGACCGCCACATGAAGAGCCACACAGACGAGAGACCCCACAAGTGTCACCTCTGTGGGCGGTCCTTCAGGACCGTCACCCTGCTGAGGAACCACCTCAACACACACACAGGTACACACACACACCTTCAGGACCGTCACCCTGCTGAGGAACCACCTCAACACACACACAGGTACACACACACACACACACACACACACACCTTCAGGACCGTCACCCTGCTTAGGAACCACCTCAACACACACACACACCTTCAGGACCGTCACCCTGCTTAGGAACCACCTCAGCACACACACAGGTACACACACACACACACACACCTTCAGGACCGTCACCCTGCTTAGGAACCACCTCAGTGCACACACACACACACACACACACACCTTCAGGACCGTCACTCTGCTTAGGAACCACCTCAACACACACACACACACAGGTAGGGTCTCTCTCTCTCTCTCTCACACACACACACACAGGTAGGGTCATACACACACAGGTAGGATCTCTCTCTCACACACACACACACAGGTAGGGTTACACATTCTCACACACACACAAAGGTGGACACACGGACACACACACACACACACACACAGAGGTGTGTGTTAGTCCTGAGCCCTCTCCCCTGCGTCTGCAGGCACCAGACCTCATAAGTGTCAGGACTGTGACATGGCGTTTGTGACCAGCGGGGAGCTGGTCCGCCACCGCCGGTACAAACACACCCACGAGAAGCCCTTCAAGTGCTCCATGTGTGACTACGCCAGTGTGGAGGTAGGCCCCGCCCTCTCACACGCCTTTGGCCAATAGAAGGTCACTATTGGGTCAGTCAGGAAGTTAAACCAGGAAGCTGTGTGTGTCTCCAGTCCTTTCACTGGCCACACCTCTGATCCACAGCAGGATGTTGGTGGGAAGCTGTCTTATACCTCCATATATGATGCTGTGCGTGTGTATGGTGTGCGTGTGCGTGTGCGTGTGTGTGTGTGAGTCCAGGTGAGCAAGCTGAAGCGTCACATCCGGTCCCACACGGGGGAGCGGCCGTTCCAGTGCAGCCTGTGCAGCTACGCCAGCAGAGACACCTACAAGCTGAAGAGACACATGAGGACCCACTCAGGTGAGACCCCAGGACCCACTCAGGAAAGTAAGGAGGAGAGGGTATGTCAGCCAGATTCTAACCCATGCCCACATGGGAATATGTATGTGCACTGTAGACCATGGTACTGGACCACCCCAGGCCATGGTACTGGACCACCCCATGGTACTGGACCACCCCAGGCCATGGTACTGGACCACCACCGGTGCCCGGGTCATAATGCTGTGTGTTTAAGGTGTTTCATACTTATGTCTAAGTGGCATTTCATTGATTTAAGGTCTGCGTTTTAAAATGGAAATGAATGTAAATGTAGAGTCTAGTTCCAGGTGGGTACGCCTGTCAGTGTGAGAGGTTGACAGTCCTCTCCTCCCCCGCCTGTCCTGGCTCTGTGTCCCAGGAGAGAAGCCGTATGAGTGTTACATCTGCCACGCCCGCTTCACCCAGAGTGGCACCATGAAGATGCACATCCTGCAGAAACACACAGAGAACGTGGCCAAGTTCCACTGCCCCCACTGTGACACCGTCATCGCCCGCAAGAGTGACCTGGGTAACTACCCCTACCCCAAACCCAACTACCCCCCAGCCCTAACACAACTACCCCTACCCCAAACCCAACTACCCCCCAGCCCTAACACAACTACCCCTACCCCAAACCCAACTACCCCCCAGCCCTAACACAACTACCCCTACCCCAAACCCAACTACCCCCCAGCCCTAACACAACTACCCCTACCCCAAACCCAACTACCCCCCAGCCCTAACACAACTACCCCTACCCCAAACCCAACTACCCCCCAGCCCTAACCCAACTACCCCATTTATACACTTCTAATATCAAACTGTTTTATCATGATGTTCATATCTGTGACCCCCCCGCCAGGTGTCCACCTGCGGAAGCAGCACTCGTTCATCGAGCAAGGCAGGAAGTGCCGCTACTGCGACGCCACCTTCCACGAGCGCTACGCTCTGATCCAGCACCAGAAGTCCCACAAGAACGAGAAACGCTTCAAGTGTGAACAGTGTGACTACTGCTGCAGACAGGTGAGAGGCTAGGCTAGGCTAGCCAGGTGACTACTGCTGCAGACAGGTGAGAGGCTAGGCTAGGCTAGCCAGGTGACTACTGCTGCAGACAGGTGAGAGGCTAGGCTAGGCTAGCCAGGTGACTACTGCTGCAGACAGGTGAGAGGCTAGGCTAGGCTAGCCAGGGGACTACTGCTATATTATTATATATTGTTATATTAAATGGCATCTATTAGAGAACGTCTGTTGTTGTTATTACTGACATGTAATAAGTGTGTATAAACAGGTTGTTGTTGTTGTTGTTGTAGGAGCGTCACATGGTGATGCACAGGCGGACCCACACGGGGGAGAAGCCGTACTCCTGCAGCCAGTGTGACAAAACCTTCCGTCAGAAGCAGCTGCTGGACATGCACTTCAGACGCTACCACGACCCCAGCTTCATCCCCACCGCCTTCGTCTGCACCAAGTGTGGGAAGACCTTCACCCGCAGGGTGAGAGCCCTGGGTTACCGGGGGCAACGGCTAAAGAACGGTCTAGAACACCCCCTTCTACCTCGCTTTCAAACCCCACAACCTTAATGAGCAGAGTACAGGCGTTTGTCTGATGATGATGATGATGATGATGATTGTTATTTTCAATCCCCTCCTCCCCACCCCAGACCTCGTCATAGACCGTGGCTGTGTGTGTGTAACATGTGTTCTCTCTCTAGAACAGTGTGTGTGTGTGTGTGTGTGTGTGTGTGTAACATTGTGTTATCTCTCTAGAACACCATGGCCAGACACACAGAGACGTGCGTCGCCCCTGGGGAGGAGAACGGCAGCGCCCCCAAGGGCCGGAGGGGGGGCAGGAAGAGGAAGATGAGGAGCAGGAGGGATGAGGACGACGATGAAGACAGTGGTGAGAGACTCCCCCCCCCCCCCCCCCTCCTTCTCTTCCTCCTCCTCTTCCTCCTCCTCAGTGTGACAACATGAACGGTGGTAGTGTCCCAAACACAGTCCATCCACAGGGCTATATCAGTCCACAGGGCTATATCAGTCCATACACAGGGCTATATCAGTCCACAGGGCTATATCAGTCCACAGGGCTATATCAGTCCATCCACAGGGCTATATCAGTCCACAGGGCTATATCAGTCCACAGGGCTATATCAGTCCACAGGGCTATATCAGTCCATACACAGGGCTATATCAGTCCACAGGGCTATATCAGTCCACAGGGCTATATCAGTCCATACACAGGGCTATATCAGTCCACAGGGCTATATCAGTCCACAGGGCTATATCAGTCCATCCACAGGGCTATATCAGTCCACAGGGCTATATCAGTCCATCCACAGGGCTATATCAGTCCATACACAGGGCTATATCAGTCCACAGGGCTATATCAGTCCATCCACAGGGCTATATCAGTCCATCCACAGGGCTTTATGTGGTGTCTACGTAACAACAACACTCTGATTGGCTACAACATAAAGTATCCTCATTTATGCATTTTTGGTGAATAAATAAAGCACTTGACCTATGGAATGTTGACAATCTGGGCGACTTTATTCTGTGTGTGCAAAAGCATTTAAAACAATAAAGTACCAATCATCTTCATCTTCATCTTCATCTTCCTCCAGAGGAGCATGCGGAGCCGGAGCTGGACGACATCGATGAAGAGGATGAGGACGAGGCGGAGTTGCTGGACGAAGAGGAGATGGAAGTGGAGCAGGCTCCTCCCACTGTCCCTGTCCCCGCTCCTGCGGAGGAGCCGCCCATCAAGAGGAAGCGCGGCAGACCCCCCAAGAACGCCCCCAAACCGGCCCCGCCCCCCAAGACTTCCCCCAAAACCGCCCCCAAGACCTCGTCTAAAACTTCCATAGGTGAGTTATCTCCTCTCCTCTCCTCTCTCTCCTCTCCTCTGTCTCCTCCTCTCCTCTCCTCCTCTCCTCTCCTCTATCTCTCTCCTCCTCTCCTCTCCTCTCCTCTATCTCTCTCCTCCTCTCCTCTCCTCCTCTCCTCTATCTCTCTCCTCCTCTCCTCTCCTCTATCTATCTCTCCTCCTCTCCTCTCCTCCTCTCCTCTATCTCTCTCTCTCCTCCTCTCTCTCTCTCTCTCCTCTATCTCTCTCCTCCTCTCCTCTCTCTCTCCTATCTCTCCTCTATCTCTCTCCTCCTCTCCTCTCTCTCTCCTCTCCTCTCCTCTGTCTCTCTCCTCCTCTCCTCTCCTCTCTCTCTCTCCTCCTCTCCTCTATCTCTCCTCTATCTCTCCTCTCTCTCCTCTCCTCTCCTCTCCTCTCCTCTATCTCTCCTCCTCCTCTATCTCTCTCCTCCTCTCCTCTCCTCTATCTCTCTCCTCCTCTCTCTCCTCCTCTCCTCTCTCTCTCCTCTTCTCTCTCTCCTCTCCTCTATCTCTCCTCCTCTCTCTCCTCTCTCCTCTCCTCTCTCTCTCTCTCCTATCTCTCCTCTATCTCTCTCCTCCTCTCCTCTCTCTCTCCTCTCCTCTCCTCTGTCTCTCTCCTCCTCTCCTCTCCTCTCTCTCTCTCCTCCTCTCCTCTATCTCTCCTCTATCTCTCCTCTCTCTCCTCTCCTCTCCTCTCCTCTATCTCTCCTCCTCCTCTATCTCTCTCCTCCTCTCCTCTCCTCTATCTCTCTCCTCCTCTCTCTCCTCCTCTCCTCTCTCTCTCCTCTTCTCTCTCTCCTCTCCTCTATCTCTCCTCCTCTCTCTCCTCTCTCCTCTCCTCTCTCTCTCTCTCCTCTCCTCCTCTCCTCTATCTCTCTCTCTCTCCTCTCTCTCTCTCCTCTATCTCTCCTCTCCTCCTCTCCTCTCTCTCTCCTCCTCCTCTCCTCTATCTCTCTCCTCTCTCTCTCCTCCTCCTCTCCTCTATCTCTCTCCTCTCTCTCTCTCCTCCTCTCCTCTATCTCTCCTCCTCTCCTCTCCTCTATCTCTCCTCCTCTCTCTCTCCTCTCTCTCTCCTCTCTCTCTCCTCCTCCTCTCCTCTCTCTCTCCTCTTCTCTCTCTCCTCTCCTCCTCTCCTCTATCTCTCCTCTATCTCTCTCCTCCTCTCCTCTCTCTCTCCTCTTCTCTCTCTCCTCTCCTCTCTCTCCTCTATCTCTCCTCTTAGCCGTGGGACATTATTTATGTTTTATTGTTTTTCTTTCTCTGTGTCCTTCACTTGTTTTTGTAAAGCATCATTGGGTCTTAGAAAAGCGCAAAAAGTTTGATTTTTTTTATTATTATTATTATTACTACACTCATGAGGCACTGAAACTAGGGTCTTTTCATCTGTGGAGGAATGCTGTTCTACTGTGGTTAAGACCTTTCCCATGCCAAATATTCTGCTGTTTTACTCAGCATGTATTCAGACCCATGCTATACTGTAATCCCCCCCCTCCCCCAGCTGCAGCCATCATCAAGGTGAAGGACGAGAGCACCGGCGCTGTGGAGAACATCATCGTCAAGAAGGAGGCGGAGCCGCAGACCACTGAGCTGCAGACCGCAGCCAATGATGATGAGGAGGGGGTGGAGCTAGTCGAGGACGAGGGAGTGGAGTCAGTAGAGCTTCCAGTGGTGGAGGAGGCGGAGCCTGCAGCCGTCGCCAACGGAGACCTGACCCCAGAGATGATCCTCAGTATGATGGACCGATGAGAGAGAGAGAGAGAGAGAGAGAGACACACAGAGACAGAGAGAGAGAGAGACAGAGAGAGAGACAGAGAGAGACAGAGAGAGACAGAGAGAGAGACAGAGAGATCCCCTACAGCCTTGGTTAAAGCTAGCAGTGTGTTTCTGCTATAGAACGTCAGCCGAATGATCTAGAACCTTCCCTGCTGTAGACAAACACTACGACCACGAGAAGGAGCAGCTCTCACGTCTGACACCTTTCACTTCCTGCCTGCCACCTCCCCCAGTCACATTATGAAGTCAGTGTATAACTCAGATTATCTTCAGATCAGGTCGCTCCTCCGTGGGTTTAAAGGCAGCGGTCGGTATGATGTGTAAAAAAAGATAATCTTGTCTTGTTTTTTTGCTTGTACATAATTTTTATTTTTGTTTTATGACAAACATTTTAATCTTTTTCTAGTGATTTGAGGTTCTGTAATATGCAGGGGGAAGTGTGTGTGTGTGTGTGTGTGTGTGTGTGTGTGTGTGTGTGTGTGTGTGTGTGTGTGTGTGTGTGTGTGTGTGTGTGTGTGTGTGTGTGTGTGTGTGTGTGTGTGTGTGTGTGTGTGTGTGTGTGTGTGTGTGTGTGTGTGTGTGTGTTCCCCGTCCCTAATCCATGCTTGGACCACCTGGAGAGCCGCAGTGGGTCCAGGTTTGGTCACAGCTGACTAAACTAATCAACTGATTTCAAAAACCATGATGAGCTGAATCAGGTGTGTCAGTGCTGAGCTGGAGCAAAAACCTGCAACTCACCCGGAGTGAGGACCGCTGATCTGGACCCTGCTCGGTTCTACTGCCACACGGTGACCACTGAGGTTAGGGTTAGGTGACCACATGGTGACCACTGAAGTTAGGGTTTGGTGACCACTGAGGTTAGGGTTAGGTGACCACACGGTGACCACTGAGGTTAGGGTTAGGTGACCACTGAGGTTAGGGTTTGATCAGGGTTTGACCACTGAGGTGGAGCATTTCTCCATGCTGCTCACACCCGTCTCACTAGGTCTACACTAGTGTGTCTGGACCAGGGGAGGCTAGTGGAGGTAGAAATTGGAGGACGGGCTCATTGTATTGCATGGAATGGAATAAAGAATGGTATCAAACAAGTGTTCCATTCTATGTATTACAATGAGGCTGTCCTCCGATTTGTACCTCCAGCAGCCTCCCCTGTTATGGAGTAGCTGGGGTTTGGGGTGGACTGGGACATGATAGAGGTTATGCAGTCAGAATCATGTTGGACATCATGTCACCTCAAACCTCTCTGTCCAGTCACCTGACCTGACCACCTGTCCCCTGTCACCTGACCACCTGTCCCCTATCCTAACCCCCTGTCACCTGACCACCTGTCCCCTAGCCTAACCCCCTGTCACCTGACCACCTGTCCCCTGATAATGCTCCACCCCCCCCCCCTCCCCTCCCTGTTGAAGGAGTTGTTCAGACTGTGTTAATCTTGGAAAGCAAACCAATTCTCCCAGTTCAATACTGTTAATTTCTCACATCATTAAATCCTGACTGTATAGTTGTTGTTGGGGGGGGGGGGGGGGTGAGGTGTGTCTGTCTGTCTGTCTGTCTGTCTGTCTGTCTGTCTGTCTGTCTGTCTGTCTGTGTGTGTGTGTGTGTGTGTGTGTGTGTGTCTGTCTGTCTGTCTGTCTACAGGGGGGGTCAGGGGAGATTCTAACTAGGTTGTTAAACAGAGGAAGCAGCGTGATGATGGAGGGATGTTTTGTATTAAGTTTGTTATTGCAGGTTCAGCAGAACTCTGTTGTTCCAGATGAATAAGCCTGTTCTGAATGCAGCCTTCTCCTGTATGGATTTACATGTACACTGCTTCAAACTCCGATGCATTATTTTGTACCGGGCTGTAATGTGTGACTTTTACAACGATCTGAAGACCAACGTCAAACATGGGCTGGGCTGGGCTGGACTAGGATAGCTGGGATGGGCTGGACTAGGATAGCTGGGATAGGCTGGACTAGGATAGCTGGGATGGGCTGGACTAGGATAGCTGGGATGGGCTGGACTAGGATAGCTGGGATGGGCTGGACTAGGATAGCTGGGATGGGCTGGACTAGGATAGCTGGGATGGGCTGGGCTGGACTAGGAGTGTTGGTCTGGTGGATGTATTGCTGCTGTACAGATAATAAACATATTGGCCTACTGCTGTCCTTGTTGGTTTTGTTTTCTAGCGATAGAATGGCTTCGAAATTATGAGATAGAATTCCCATTTATCAGCATTATTTGTGTCCCATCACCACCTTCCCTGATGACAATGACAGCTGTTTATAAATGTAGACCCTACACAGCTGTTTATAAATGTAGACCCTACACAGCTGTTTATAAATGTAGACCCTACACAGCTGTTTATAAACGTAGACCCTACACAGCTGTTTATAAATGTAGACCCTACACAGCTGTTTATAAACGTAGACCCTACACAGCTGTTTATAAACGTAGACCCTACACAGCTGTTTATAAATGTAGACCCTACACAGCTGTTTATAAACGTAGACCCTACACAGCTGTTTATAAATGTAGACCCTACACAGCTGTTTATAAATGTAGACCCTACACAGCTGTTTATAAATGTAGACCCTACACAGCTGTTTATAAACGTAGACCCTACACAGCTGTTTATAAATGTAGACCCTACACAGCTGTTTATAAATGTAGACCCTACACAGCTGTTTATAAATGTAGACCCTACACAGCTGTTTATAAACGTAGACCCTACACAGCTGTTTATAAATGTAGACCCTACACAGCTGTTTATAAACGTAGACCCTACACAGCTGTCGATGGTACATGGTCATTATATGGTGCTGTGTTGCTGTCGCCTGTTATTGAGAAAGTAGTTCATAGCAGAGGTCAGGAGGTCGGACAGGACAAGAACTCCTCACACCAAAATGATACAGATTAGCAACTTGTCCTTTAGGTTTTTCATATCACTGAAGTGTGTGGAAACAATCTGTGCGGTCATTTGATGAAAGCGCTATACAAAATAAATGCATTATGATCATTAATATTATTATAACACAGGAACCTGTTGCTAGGTGACAGTGAGAGGGAGGAGTTATACAGGGACCTGTTGCTAGGTGACAGTGAGAGGGAGGGGTTATACAGGGACCAGACTGACAGTGTTATAACAGGTTGTAACCAGGTTGTCAGTGTTATAACAGGCTGTAACCAGGTTGTCAGTGTTATAACAGGCTGTAACCAGATTGTCAGTGTTATAACAGGCTGTAACCAGGTTGTCAGTGTTATAACAGGCTGTAACCAGGTTGTAACCAGGTTGTCAGTGTTATAACAGGCTGTCACCAGATTGTCAGTGTTATAACAGGCTGTAACCAGGTTGTCAGTGTTATAACAGGCTGTAACCAGATTGTCAGTGTTATAACAGGCTGTAACCAGTGTTGTACTGTAGCTGAAGGTGTCAGTAAGGTGGTTGTAACTTCCTGTCTCAGCGCTCCTTGCCTGCTGTGGTTTCACTATGACTTTGTCAGCAGCAGGATGTGTGTGTGTGTGTGTGTGTGTGTGTGTGTGTGTGTGTGTGAGCCTCCAGCACCTCTGGCCGCTTCAGTAGAAGCTCAGGAACATCTGCTAGCGCGTGCATCTTTGGTAACTTGATTTATTTATTCAACCTTTCTTCATCCAGGAAGTCTCAACTACTGCCAGCACCTCATCTCTGGAGCTAGGAGCTACCTGGAGGTTAGCTGGAGGCTAGCTGGTGGCTAGCTGGGGGTTAGCTGGAGGGTTAACTAGGTGTTAGCTAGAGGTTAGCTAGGTGTTAGCTAGGGGCTAGCTAGGTGTTAGCTAGGTGTTAGCTAGGTGTTAGTTAGGGGCTCTACTACCTGCCCTAGCTCTACCAGAGAGGTTCTACACCACCTGTGCTCCTCTCCTGCTCTCTACGACCTCTGACCCTTTACCTCTGACTCCTAATCTCAGAGCTGACTCAGAATCATGGCTTCCAATATGGACATCTCCTACAGCCTACAAGGTATGAACCTCCTCTCCACTCCCCTTCTCCTCTCCTCTCCTCTCCTCTCCTCTCCTCTCCTCTCCTCTCCTCTCCTCTCTTCTCCTCTCCTCTCCTCTCCTCTCCTCTCCTCTCTTAACCAACACCTTTACAATAGTTTTTACAACAGGTGATTAGGAATCCCCATTGTGACAGTCTATCCTGCCTGTGATATATTAGACAACACACACATGACCACGTCCATCCATAGTTTACCTCATTACCTGTTTTCACCGTGGACGGCGCTCCTAGAAACCAGCGCTCGGGTAGTTCTGACTAACGTGGCGTCAATAGGAACAGCCCTAATGACCACAGAACGCCTTCCATCGCACCTTACCACCAGTGGTAGTGAACGTAGAGTCACGTTTCCTTTGAAGAATGGAAGTTTGGGGAATGACCCTTGCTCTCTAGCCTGGTAACCCGTTGTCTAAAGGCAATCATCCATCCGGCTGGGCGTCACGGCTACGACCAGGTCATGACCAGGTCATGTATTACTGCTTCAGAAACCACCAACCTGAGGGACTGACTAAACAGCAGTCTCTCTCTCTCTCCCCCCCCCCACTCTCTCTCTCTCTCCCCCCCCCCCCCCCTCTCTCTCTCTCTCTCTCTCTCTTTCTCTGTTTCATATCTTTCTCTCTCTGTTTTGTGTGTGTGTGTGCGTTTGTGTGTGTGTCTGTGTGTGTGTGTGTGTGTGTGTCTGTCTGTGTGTATGTGTGTGTGCGTGCGTGTGTGTGTGCGTGTGTGTGTGTGTGTGTGTGCGCGCGCGTGCGTGTATGTGTGTGTGCGTGTGTGTGTGTGTGTGTGTGTGTGTGGAGCAGAGTGTGTCCGTGAGCTGCTGCGGCCCCAGAAGGTGTGTGTGATGAGGCAGGTGGAGATGAACCAACCCAGAGGGAAGCCAGAGAGCAGACTGATGGTGAGTACTGACCTCTGACCTCTGACCTCTCACCTCTGACCTCTCATCTCTGACCTCTCACCTGCCCTGCCCTGGGGGGGGGGGGGTTGGGGGGGTATTCTGACGGCAGATTGTGCAGAGATGTTTTACATGTTCATCATTTAGCTGTGAAACCTCCGATAAGAACCAGTTCCATCAGCAGTCTCTGTGCCTCCATCTGTGGTGGGTGGAGTGGAAACAGGGATGGATCTCTCTATGTCTCTCTCTCTCTCAGCCTATATGTTCTCTTTGATCTCCCTCCTGAATGACTGCGTGTGTGTGTGTGTGTGTGTGTGTGTGTGTGTGTGTGTGTGTGTGTGTGTGTGTGTGTGTGTGTGTGTGTATTCTCCTCCAGGTGCTGACTCTGTGGAGAGGTTATGTGGTCCACAGCAAGCAGCCAGTCAAGGTAAACAACACACCACCAGCTGCTGCTGTCTGTCATTCACACCGAGGGGCATGAGGTCCCCAAACTATCACCACTCCACACCAAACATGATCAATGATGATGCTTCATGTTGTAGCCAATCAGAGTGCTGTTGCTAGGTAGATACCACATAAAACACTGAGTGTTAGTAGGTTAGTAAAGTGTTAGTAGGTTAGTAGGTTAGTAGAGTGTTAGTAGGTTAG
>NW_028153232.1:65000-70000 GCF_951799395.1 Argentina silus
CTGGACTAGAACTGGACCTCAGCAGCTGTGAGGTACACACACACACACACACACACACACACACACACACACACACACACACACACACACATACACACACACACACACACACACAGACACAGACACAGACACACACGCACAGGCACACACACACACACAGACGCACACGCACAGGCACACGCACAGGCACACACACACACACTCACACACACACACACACACACACACACACACACACACACACACACACACACACACACACACACACGCAAACCACATATTGTTTCACAGTGCTGTGTGTGATCATGTGTATCTCGTGTATAAAATGTATTGTTTGTAACGTTTGTATCGTGTGTGTGTGTGTGTGTGTGTGTGTGTGTGTAGTTGAGGTCTGCTGGGGCCCAGGTGATTCAGGAGCACATCTTTGAAGCCAAGACCATCAGCAGTCTGGACCTCTCAGACAACGGTAGGTATCTACCCCCCCCCCACTCTCTGTTTCTCTCTCCAGGGGTCTCCCAGGGCAACACCATCCTTTAGCGTTTGTGTGTGTGTGTGTGTGTGTGTGTGTGTGTGTAGGATTGGAAAGTGACATGGTTACCATGGTGCTGTCCATCGGCCGTAGTCACTCCATTCGACACCTCGCGCTGGGACGCAACTTCACCATGAAGTCCAGGTCTCTACCCTCCTACCGTTCTACCTACCTACCTACCCTCCTACCTACCCTCCTACCTACCCTCCTACCGTCCTACCTACCTACCCTCCTACCTACCCTCCTACCGTTCTACCTACCTACCTACCTACCTACCACACCTACCTACCCACCTACCTACCTACCTACCTACCCACCTACCTACCTACCTACCTATCTATCTATCTATCTATCTATCTATCTATCTATCTATCTATCTATCTGTCTATCTGTCTGTCTGTCTATCTGTCTATCTATCTATCTATCTATCTATCTATCTATCTATCTATCTATCTATCTGTCTGTCTGTCTGTCTGTCTGTCTGTCTGTCTGTCTGTCTGTCGGTCTGTCTGTCTATCTGTCTATCTGTCTATCCCTCCATCTCTCTGTTCTCTCTCTCCAGAGCGTTGACAGATGTCCTCCAGCGCATCGTTCAGCTCATCCAGGAGGAGGAGTGTGTGAGTGTATTACCATGACCACATGACAGTTTGTTACCGTGACAACAGTGTGTTACTGTGAGAACATTACAGTGTGTTACCGTGACAATATTATAGTGTGTTACCATGACAACATTACAGTGTGTTACCATGACAATATGACAGCATATTCTCATTGTACTCCCGTTGCCATGACCCAGCCCAGCCAACACCCTGGCCTCTCCCCGCTGTTAATTACCCAGAATCCTCTCTGAGACGGAGCAGCAGCCTGCAGGCCTGCAGCCTCATTACAACTGCTCAGGACTCACCTCTGGCTGCTGATTGGACCACGCTCACTGCTGCAGTTCACAACTGTCGTGTGTGTGTGTGTGTGTGTGTATGTGTGTGTGTGTGTGTGTGTGTGTGTGTGTGTGTGTGTGTGTGTGTGTGTGTGTGTGTGTGTGTGTGTGTGTGTGCAGCCCTTGGAGTCTCTGTCAGTGTGTGACTCCAAGCTGAAGAGTGGCACCACCATCCTGATCAACAGCCTGGGCAGCAATGCCAGTCTGAGCCACATCGACATCAGTGGAAACAGCATCGGAGACACAGGCGCCAAGATGCTGGCCAAGGCCCTGCTCATCAACACTAACCTCAGGTAACCATAACCTACCCCTAACCTACCCCTAACCTACCATAACCTACCATAATCTACCATAACCTACCACTAACCCACCCCTAATCTACCATAATCTACCATAACCTACCACTAACCCACCCCTAATCTACCATAACCTACCATAATCTACCCCTAACCTACCATAACCTACCATAATCTACCATAATCTACCCCTAACCTACCATAACCTACCATAACCTACCACTAACCTACCATAACCTACCATAACCTACCACTAACCCACCCCTAATCTACCATAACCTACCATAATCTACCCCTAACCTACCATAACCTACCATAACCTACCACTAACCTACCATAACCTACCATAACCTACCACTAACCCACCCCTAATCTACCATAACCTACCATAATCTACCCCTAACCTACCATAACCTACCATAATCTACCATAATCTACCCCTAACCTACCATAACCTACCATAACCTACCACTAACCTACCATAACCTACCATAACCTACCACTAACCCACCCCTAACCTACCATAACCTACCATAATCTACCCCTAACCTACCATAACCTACCATAACCTACCATAACCTACCATAACCTACCATAACCTACCACTAACCCACCACTAACCTACCATAACCTACCATAACCTACCACTAACCTACCATAACCTACCATAATCTACCCCTAACCTACCACTAACCTACCATAACCTACCATAACCTACCACTAACCTACCATAACCTACCATAATCTACCCCTAACCTACCATAACCTACCACTAACCTACCATAACCTACCATAACCTACCATAATCTACCCCTAACCTACCATAACCTACCACTAACCTACCATAACCTACCATAATCTACCCCTAACCTACCATAACCTACCACTAACCCACCCCTAACCTACCATAACCTACCACTAACCCACCCCTAACCTACCATAACCTACCACTAACCTACCATAACCTACCATAATCTACCCCTAACCTACCATAACCTACCACTAACCTACCATAACCTACCATAATCTACCCCTAACCTACCATAACCTACCACTAACCCACCCCTAACCTACCATAACCTACCACTAACCCACCCCTAACCTACCATAACCTACCACTAACCTACCATAACCTACCACTAACCTACCACTAACCTACCATAATCTACCCCTAACCTACCATAATCTACCACTAACCCACCCCTAACCTACCATAACCTACCACTAACCCACCCCTAACCTACCACTAACCCACCCCTAACCTACCATAACCTACCATAATCTACCCCTAACCTACCATAACCTACCACTAACCCACCATAACCTACCTAGAACCCACCCCTAACCTACCATAACCTACCCCTAACCTACCATAACCTACCACTAACCCACCCCTAACCTACCATAACCTACCTCTAACCTAACATAACCTACCCCTAACCTACCATAACCTACCACTAACCTACCATAACCCACCCCTAACCTACCCCTAATCCACCCCTAACCTACCACTAACCCACCCCTAACGTACCTAGAACCCACCCATAACCTACCATAACCTACCACTAACCTACCATAACCTACCACTAACCCACCCCTAACCTACCACTAACCTACCATAACCTACCCCTAACCTACCATAACCTACCCCTAACCTACCCATAACCCACCCTTAACCTACCCCTAACCTACCACAAACCCACCCCTAACCTACCATAACCTACCCATAATCTACCCCTAACCTACCCACAACCTACCCATTATCTACCTCTAACCTACCATCACCTACCCCTAACCTACCCATAACCCACCCCTAACCTACCATAACCTACCAATAACCCACCCCTAACCTACCATAGCCTACCCATAATCTACCCATAACTCACCTCTAACCTACCATAACCCACCCCTAACCTACCCATAACCCACCCCTAACCTACCATAACCTACCAATAACCCACCCCTAACCTACCATAGCCTACCCATAATCTACCCATAACTCACCTCTAACCTACCATAACCCACCCCTAACCTACCCATAACCTACCATAACCTATCCATAACCTACCCACAATCTATCCATAACCTCCCCATAACCTACCCACAACCTACCCCTGACCTACCCTAATCAACCTAACCTTCTCCTAACCAACTACCAACCTAACCTAACCATGACTCTGACCATAACTCCTCCAGTCTAGCCAGCAGGTTAACTCACTAACTGCCAGAGAGCTCCAGAACCCTCCCCACCGAGAGGGCCAAGTGTTCTATGTGGTGTTCACCTAGCAACAGCACTCTGATTGGCTACAAAAGCAGGCGTTGTGATTTCTGTATTTCTGGTGAATGAAGCCCCTCGGCGCTGTTGATGACTGGTGTGTGTTGATGACTGGTGTGTGTTGATGACTGGTGTGTGTTGATGACTGGTGTGTGTTCAGGTCGCTGGTCTGGGACAGGAACAACGTGACTGCTCGAGGCTTCCTGGATGTGGCCAACGCTCTGGAGAGGTCAGACACACACACACACACACACACACACACACACACTCAGACACACACACACACACACACACACACACACACTCAGACACAGACACACACACACACACACACTCAGACACACACTCAGACACACACACACACACACGCGCACACACACCCACACACACACACACACACTACACACACACACACAAACACTACACACTACACATTCACTACACACACACGCACACACACACACACACACTACACACAGACACTACACACACACACACACACACACACACACACACACATACACACAGTCTATCATCTATCAGTGGTAACTCCCCCCCCCAGGAACTTCACCCTGCAGCGGATGCCCCTCCCCCTGAGTGACATTGCCCAGGGTTACCGCAGCAACCCTGACAAGACGGACGAGGCCCTGCAGAAGGTCAGTTGGCTGTCCTACAGGTGCCTGTGTGTGTGTGTGTGTGTCCTACAGGTGCCTGTGTGTGTGTGTGTCCTACAGGTGCCTGTGTGTGTGTGTGTCCTACAGGTGCCTGTGTGTGTGTGTGTGTGTGTGTCCTACAGGTGCCTGTGTGTGTGTGTGTGTGTGTGTGTGTGTGTGTGTGTGTGTGTGTCCTACAGGTGCCTGTGTGTGTGTGTGTGTGTGTGTGTGTGTGTGTCCTACAGGTGCCTGTGTGTGTGTGTGTGTGTGTGTGTGTGTGTGTCCTACAGGTGCCTGTGTGTGTGTGTGTGTG
>NW_028153231.1:0-7500 GCF_951799395.1 Argentina silus
TGTCTGTGTGTGTGTGTGTGTGTGTGTGTGTGTTATTCTTGGGGGGGGAATATATTTATATAGAATTATAATTGTTTTTGTCGGTAAAGCAAGTGTTCTGTCATTAAACAGCATTTGTTTGACAGTAGATTTGACAGTTGTATATCCCAGATTGTTATTGACATGTTTGCAGCTTGCTGAATATTTCATGTGCGTTGTTGAGTGTGAGTGTGTGAGCTGGTTTGTAGTGCACAGCTCTGATGACCGTCCAGCTCACTCTGGTGGGATCAATAGGGAACAGACAGTCTGTCACTCAGCCCGGCCTACGCACTACATGTGTGTTCCATTATGCACACGCACACACACACACACACACACATACACACACACACATACACACACACACACATGGTAAGAATCCATACATGCGCGCACACACACACACACACACACACACACACACACACACACGTGGTAAGAATACATACACACACACACACACACACACGGTAAGAATACACACACACACACACGAATGGCATCATTGGCATGCAAATGTAGGATTGATTTGTTAAGTGACATTTTGACATCCTTACAGACAGGTTTCCTTAAGTCTTTAAAAAGGTTAAAAAGGTTTTTTAGGGTCTCGGAGGAAAGAGGAAAAGCATCCAGTGGCACCTCGTTAAGACGGCAGTGAAATCCACCCCATAAAGTTGAAATGTATGGTCACTGGTTAGTCCCAGTGCCACTGCCATCAATGTCCAGCCCCTTTAACTCCTTCAGTGCCGAGGGTGAATAAAGTCGCCCAAACTGTCAACATTCTAGAGCGCCACGGGTGACTTTATTCACCAACAATGCATAAATTATGATGCTTCTTTTTGTAGCCAATCAAAGTGTTGTTGCTAGGTAAAACACCACATAGAACACCTGGAACTCTAGGTGGTGAGTGTTCCGGAATTCTTTGGCAGTTGGGCAGGACCATCAGGAATGGTAAAGATGTGCTGTGGTGTAGAAGTCTTCAACATCGCCAACGTTTGTTTTGTTTTACGCCAGCATGAAAAAGGCTCCATTCTGACACGTTTGAGGTGAGCCGGGGTCAAAACCGTCAGTGATCTCAGACGCTCCCTCCGGCCCTCAGCCCGCGGGACGGCTGTCGTATCCCAGAATTCCATCCGGCAGCTGTGAGACGCTTGTGGCCCGGTCCACCAACACAGGAAGTCTGGCAGCGATCGGCTGACCCATAGCAGAGCATTGTTACCCAATCACCAGCTTTTTGTCAGTCAGTCTCTTTGGATTTGAGACTAGCAGTTTTCGGTCAGAGAAGGTCAACCCTAACCCCCAGTTTGGGAACCTTTCCCCCCCCCGCTCTCTCCCTCTCTCCTTACCTCTCTCCTCCTCCCTCCCTCCCCTCCTCCCTCCCCTCTGAGACATCCGAGGTAGAGGTAACATGATCCCAGTGTGGCGTCAGAGGCCCTCTGTCCTGCTGTGTTTTCATTGGAACAGAGATCACAGGGAACCTTCAGGAATGTCCAATGAGAATGGGCGAAGCCAGACCCCCTGAAATCTAAGAATAGAAAAATAATTGTGTAATTGAACACATATTCATCCATAAGTGACGTATTTTGAGAGAAAAAACTAAAAACCCTCAGTCATATGTCAACATTTTAAGATTTGCACGTTATTGAATATGGCTGAATATGCGGCCGACAAAAAAAACATGACCAATTTGCGACGGAAAGATTTCCAAAAAAGATTTCCAAAAAAACAAAAACAAGTTTAAACCCCCCCCCCCCCAAAGAAACACAAAACGATAACAATAGAAATCCAGAACTCCGCTGGCTTCCCCCCCCTACCAGGCATTTACATAAAGGCATGCTCAATTATTCATTAATTATCTGAAGATTCCCCGCGGAACGTGATGACACACACACTGGCTGCTAATTGGCCCATCAATAAGGTGGTGTGTGTCTGTTTAAGTGGGACGGGGGTCCCTCCTCTGGACTCTGCTGTCTCACCACCTTCTGTGTCCTGCGGGCTGACGCGACACTCCCCTGATAAGGCTTTACACATCGTTTGGGTTGTGTTATATATATATATATATATATATATATAATGCATGAAGTGTTAACATTTAGATTTTTTATCTCTATATTTCACCCACAGCAAACAAAGATAAGATGGTTAGAAACCCAGACTGGAGAACAGTACATTCAGGATCGTGTGGTAAACTCTCCAGTCTGAGATATGATGATGAATTTTTTTTTTTTTTTTCGTGTTTTTCATCTTGATAACTTACGTGTGTGTGCGTGTGCATGTGGGTGCGTGTGCGTGTGCGTGTGTGTGTGTGTGTACGATACAGTAGTATAGTAATCATACTGTGTCTGTTCCACTGTTCTGTTTCAACCAAGGACAAATACATAGTCCCCCCCCCCTCATCCGCCCCCCCCCCTCCCTTCTCCTCGTTGTTTTGTCTTTCCCATGTAGACTGACTACGGTGGGGGTTTTGGAGAACACAAGGCAAAATGGCCAATCAGATGTCTTTCAGCTCACAGACTGAGCGGCTTTGAAGTGACACCTCCGAGCCAGTTCACTCCACCTCCGCAGGCAGAACCAAACGCTCTCTGAATCGCTGATGAGATCAGTCCTCCGGGAAGGGATTCCTAGGCACTACCCAACGATTCACGCAGACACACATCTCACAGCTGGAGATGCACTCATCGCACACACACACACACACACACACACACACACACACACATTACCACTCATCCAGTCACACACAAAACCGACTATAACACACATACGCACACACACTCACACACAGAAACACATTCGCACACACATACACACAGAGAAACACACACACACTAATTTCCATACATACACAAAACCGACTACAACACGCACACACACTGACACACACACACTGACACATACACACACACACACACACACACACACAGAGAAACACATACACACATACACACACACACACTGATTTCCATAAAGGCTGGCCCCTGGGGGCGGAGCTGCAATAACACGGCCTGCTCTTTGTTTCCCTGTGTTGATTGACAGGAGATTGCGCTGCACATTAAATGCCCATCAGACCCAGCATTAGTTTAGAAACCCGGGGAGCAGGCCCCCCGACAAAGGTCAATGCTAGCGCATAATCATCACACACACACACACACACACACACACACGCACACTCACACACACACACACACACACACACACACACACACACACTCCCTACCCACCATTAGAGAGGGGGAGTATGCAGGCTTGCCCTGGATTATAATAGATATGTAGTCCTAATAAAATGGACGTCCGTTTGACGAGGAAGTTTGAACATAATAACGTACGTGCGCTCCGATCGGAGAGAGACAGGCCGACATGGAGTCTGGCCTCCGCGCCGCTCTGGAGACGCTCTGGTTTGCCTTAGCGTGAACGGTGACTTGACTTGGGTTCTGTTAGCGTTCTGTCGTTTAGTTAAAGTCGCCCAATTTGTCAACATTCTCGACTGCCAAGAGGTGACTTTATTAGTCAAAAATGCATCAATTATGATGCTTCATTTTGTAGCCAATCGAAGTGTTGTTGCTAGGTAAAACACCACATAGAACACTTGGAACTCTAGGTGGTGAGTGTTCCGGAACGCTTTGGCAGTTGGTGAGTTAAGTGGAACATTTACCAAATGGCCACAACGTTAAATAACCATAAGCCTCGGCAACAATTAGTTAGGAACCCACACATGATGGATGTACGCAGTCCCGTTTTAATAGTGTTGTTCCTCTTCACAGGAAGCCCAGGACCTTCCAGTGTTTCCCCAGGGCCTCTCCCTCTCCATCTAGACCTCTTTATTGATCAAGTTTATTGATAACCTTTCATAAAGTCATTATACCACAGCTATCCCAGTTTACCGTCGGGCCCAGCCGGGAAAATGTCATCATTCTGGACTGACGGCTGTGTGTGTGTGTGTGTTTGTGTGTGTGTGTGCGTGCGTGTGTGTTGTGTCGCGTCTCTCTACCCGTGTTTGTGTGTGTGTGTGCGTGTGTGTGTGCGTGCGTGCGTGTGTGTGTGTGTGTGTGTGTGTGTGTGTGTGTCGCATCTCTCTACTCGTGTGTGTGTGTGTGTATGTGTGTATGTGTGTGTGTGTGTGTGTGTGTGTGTGTGTGTCGCATCTCTCCACCCGTGCGTTCGTCCTCTGATTGAAAGTTATAATTAAGATGGAGGGAGAGACTGAGAGGAAAATGAGCTGTCAGAAAGTCACATTTAACTGAGTGATGGGCCGCCCTGGCAGTAAACATTTAAATGATATAAATTGCCATTTAAGTGTAGCGAGCCTTAATGTTTTTGTCAGGAGTTAATGTGACACCAGGCAGCAATGACAATCAAGGCCCTCGTCATTCTAATTTGGACACGTTTAGGGCCCTTTGTGAGCAGACAGCTTTGCGCAAATTAACACAATTGCCGTTTTTACGAGAAACCATAAATGTTTTCTCCTCCTTCGCCGGCTAATGAGGACAAAAACAGCTTGTATCTCAGTGTTATGGTTACGGAGACGTCTCCAGCCCCGCGAAAACAACTCTCTCTCTCTCTCTCTCTCTCTAATCCTCCCACGACATGAAAGAAAGAAAGAAAGAAAGAAAGAAAGAGAGAGAGAAGGAGGAATACGACTCCCTAATGAGCCCCTCCAGCTCTCTCCTGTTGTGTATCAGAAGACTTGTGTCTGAGTTCTTCATTCTGCACATTACGCCGATGATGACTGCTGCGTCTTCTGCTCTGGGAATAGACGCGGAGCCGCCTTGAACCGTGTTTACGCGACGTTTACGATACTGCACGGCCTTTGGAGAAATGAACTGCGACAGCCAGTGGAGATGCTTTCTGCGGCCTCACAGTTCAGTGTCCTGCTCAGTAACCACAGATGTTCTGGGGTTGGAGGGTCGACGTGAACACAACCATGTTTATTGATGTTTACTCACTTGTTTGTCTACGACTTCATCTCTGTCAATGATCAGACACTCACTGTAGTATTGACAGGTAGCACCACGGCCTGGGGGGGTCCAGTGGTCTAGCACCATGGCCTGGGGCGGTCCAGTGGTCTGGTACCAGTACCGTGGTCCAGTGGTCTGGTACCAGTACCGTGGTCCGGGGTGGTCCAGTGGTCTGGTACCAGTATCATGGCCTGGGGTGGTCCAGTGGTCTGGTACCAGTACCGTGGTCTGGGGTGGTCCAGTGGTCTGGTACCAGTACCGTGGTCCGGGGTGGTCCAGTGGTCCAGCACCACAGCCTACAGTGCACACATACGCCCATGTCCTGCTGACAAACCCTCTCCTCCTCTCTCTCCTGTCTCTCTCCACTGTCTCTACCCAATAAAGTGAAAACATATAAGAGTGGGACGTCCCCACTCCAAAAAATAACCTTAAAATATTGCCATAACCTCTCATCTAACCTTGTGTCCTCCTCTCCTCCTTCTCCCCTCCCCTCCTCCTCTCTCCTCTCCTCTCTACCCTCCTCCCCTCCCCTCCTCTCCTCCTCCTCCTCCCCCCCCAGGCCCTGGAGAGTGAGTTTGTGTCCTGCCAGCTCCACCAGTGGATTGACCTGATCTTCGGCTACAAGCAGCAGGGGCCCGAGGCCATCAGGTCCCTGAACGTCTTTTACTACCTGACCTACGAAGGCACCGTCAACCTCAGCTCCATCACTGACCCCATGCTCAGAGAGGTGAGGCTCCACACACACACACACACACACACACACGCACGCAAAATACATTCTGGGTATATTACAAAATTCACGACCAAACGACCAAAATACAAAATACTCTGCAAAAATAACCACTTCTCACCCACACAGTACTGTAGAGTTGTTTCTTTCTAGGACAAACCATACCAATATTCCAACACACACACACACACACACACACACACACACACACACACACACACACACACACACACACACACGTGAGCACACATATGAACACACACACACACACATGAACACACAGAGACACACACACACACACACACACACATGAGCACACACACACACACACACACACTGCCTTCAACACTTCAAACGCCCACAAGACATCAACCACCCCGTCCTGGTGCATCAGAATAGACTGTATGTCGTCGGTGACATTTCTCTCATCCATGAGCTCACACTGGACACGGAATCATCCAATTACATCACACACCAAAGCATTAGTGCTCTTTAATGGATGTTTAATCCAATTAAAGTCAAGCAGCTTCAGTGCTCCAGTGCATTCCCATGCTTCATAATGCACAGAGAGAGATTAGTGGTGCTGTTAGCCGTGTGTTACATTAGACAGCAGCAGGAGTGTGGTATGGAAGCACTAAGCTAGCCTGTCTACTGGCACGACTTGCTGAGCACAGCCTTTACACACACACACACACACACACACACACACACACACACACACACACACACACACACAAACATACACACACACACACAAACATATACAAACAGACACACACACACACACACACACACACACACACACACCCTCCCTCTGAAAGCTGCTCCACTGTATGATGTGAGGCGCTCCCCTTTAAGGCCTTCTCTATGCTCTCATTTATTATTTATCCCCACACTTTGAACCTCCACACACACCAGACACCCCCCCTACCCCCCCCTATCCCCCCTACCCCCCCCCCGCCCCCCCGGCCCCACAGCAACAACACAGCACAGTTACACCGACATAGAAAGAAATAAACCACCGCTAGTTCGCTAACTGCTACGGGCTATGGGGCCAAGTGGCAATGGGGCTAAGAGGCTATGGGGCTAAGTAGCAATGGGGTTGGGGTTAGTGCTAGCGCTAACCCTAACCCTGACACCCTCACAAATGTGCAGTCAAAGGCAGCTAGCGAACAGGGGGGTCGACCCAACAACCAGAGGAGCGTGACTCTCCTCCACACAGCTCCTACTCATGTGGAAGTCAGGGTGTCAAACATGGCTGCCAAACAGGGCCTGGGCGGGAGGGGAGGGGAGGAGAACAACATTCATATCTGATATGAGTAGCCCTGCAATCTGACTTACTTTACTGTTCATGGAAATAGCTGATCACCGTACGATCTTAAAATCATCAAGTTCATCGAGTTCTTTTGGACTTTGAGAGCGAAAGATCATGAATCCTATGGTCCGGTTTAAACAGAACCGTTGGCTGGTCTTTGAAACAGACCAGTTTTCGCAGATGGTGGTACCATCTGAATACGTAGGAGCGTTCTGCTCTCCCGGGCTCGGTAGATGAGCCCCCCCGCCCCCCCACCCACCCCGCGCGCCTGCCCTTCATGCTGAGTGACTGAAGCATGGCGGGCACTGATGACAGCGCACCTGATTTATGACCTCATCCACCTCATTCCCATCCAGATGTGCTTTGCACACACACACACACACACACAAACACACAAACACACACACACAATCACAATTACCAAACATGTACACACACACACACACACAATCACCAAACACATACACACACACACACACACA